>NC_056730.1:836759001-836856347 GCF_019279795.1 Protopterus annectens | reverse complement strand
AAAACCCTTGGGGCTTTAGCTCTGAGGTGGCTTTCCTATTATGACTATGTGGGTTCTATCAGTAAGCCAATTTGCTACCCATCTTGTAACATGTGGATTGATGCCTAGTTGAGAGAGTTTATCTTTTATGCCCAAGTGGGGAATAATGTCAAATGCTTTGGCCAGGTCAAGGTAGGCGGTGTGCAGTTTTCCCCTCATCCATGGCTTTGGTAACTGTCTCAAAGTCGACCAAATTTGGAAGACATGATCCCCCTCCTTGACGAAGTCAAACTGTGTGGGATCAAGTGTTTGGAGGTTGCCAATGTCCTTGTTAATGAGGTCCATGATAATGCGTTCCATGGCCTTGCAGATCAGGCTAATTAGGCTGATGGGTCTATAATTTCCTGGATCAGTGGACACCACCTTTGTGTAAAAGGATGACAGTGGCTGTCTTCCACTCAGCTGGGACGAAGCCAATACTCAGGCTTTGGTTGAACAGGGTGCCTAATGGTGCTGCAATTTCCTGCCTGAATTCACAAAGGATGCAGCCTGGGGATATTATCAGGCCCCATGGAGACTATATTTTCTGACCCTGACAGAGCAGTGATGACCTGTTCCTTAGATATAAGGGGAAGGGGGCAGGTAATGGGGATGTCCTGCTTTACTGATGGGAGGGACAGAGGGGTAAAGTTTTCACAGAATCTGTCAGCCAGCAAGTTTGCTATATCTACGGCATTTGTACATGTGGTGTCCTTGACCACCAGTTCTGAACAGATCTGGGTACTTCCTTTGAGGTTGCAGACATATGTGAAGAAGGCTTTATGATTGTCTCTAGCAGATGTGGTCAATTTGGACTCAAAAATTTGCTTTGGAGGATTTTACTAGTGCTCTTATTTGCTTGTTTAGGCTAAGGAGACATTGCTTCCAGTTGAGCATCTGCTCGTTCTTGGACTTGGACAGCAATGTTTTCCTTTTGTTACTGAGTTTTTTACTGCAGATGCCCACCAGACAGGTTTACTCTTTACAGGGAGCATGATACTATTGGGATGCTGCAGTGGTTACTCATATTAATTAATACCAAGTCCAAGATATCACCCCTTGTGCGGGTATCAACTAGCTGCTCCAAGGCATTTACATTAACAAAATTAAGGAATTGCTGGGCATTTCTGTTCTGGCATGAGTAGTTCTTCCAATCTATGTTTGAGAAGTTAAAGTCACCCAGGATCAGGGTAAAGGGTTGAATCTTGATAGATCTGAATAGGTCCAAATAGGTGGATTGGACATCTTGAGTCAGATTTGAGGGCCGGTAGCTAGCTTATGATTTCAATAGGGTTTTTATCAATGGTTAACTACACCTGGAGCGTCTCCTGTGTCATAATGTTAGACCAGCCTGGTGGTGTGCATGTCTTTACTGTATATTGAAACTCCACCTCCTTTGGCTTTACTGCCCACAATTTGGGGTCTGAATGTATGATAGGACGAGTAACCAGGTAAAGCTGGAGCACTTTCCGCAGCTTTGAACCAAGTCTTTGTGACTGCACAAATGTCAGCATTTTCCAGGGTTAGGAATGCTTGCAATGAGTGCAGTTTCATGTTTAGACTCATAGCAATTAGCAGCATAACCTTTAATTTGTGTTGTTTTGAAATTTTGTATGTTGGTAGTTTTAGCTTCATCACTTTACCTAAAAAAGGCACTATAGGGAAGGCAAGTGCCTTTGCCAGAAGCCTGAAGCCCAGTTGAGACAGATGCAGGCCATCTCTGGCAAAGCAGTGTGGTCTGTCAATCATATCTTCCCAGGCTGTCAGGTACTGGATCCCCCTGGAATGACACCAGAAACTAAGCCAATTGTTGAAGTCATGTTCTGTTTGTATTGAGGCATCATTCTGGGTGATGGCAGAATGCTGCTTAAGGCTAGGGACAAACCTGCCTGGGAGACAATCAGTGAACTCAATCATGTCTCTCTTCATACAGTCCATAGAGGTATGTCTTAAGTCATTCATGCCAACATGGACTATGACAGAGTCATAACAGTACCTGTTGTTGAGAGACTTGAGTGTGTGTGTGATATGGTGGATTCTGGCACCTGACAGACAACTAACCGTGACTTTCTCCTTATCCAGCCTGGTGAGAGGCACATCTGTGTATTTCACAATGGAGTATCCTATGTTGGGTTTATGGTGAAGCCTTAGTGGTTGTGAGGCAGAAGTGTGTGGACTATACATGGTATGGGGTATGGAGGGCTGTGGAGATCACGTGTGTTTTTGCCTCTGAGGTCTCCTTTGTTTGGGTATGTTTATGTGGAGTACCTCTGCATATATAGGTGTGTGTTATGTAGGTGTGGGTGGTGTTTGAGGTGTAGTGATTGTGCTGACAACTTTTTCAGTGCCAGATATACTGGCTTGAGGTGGAGACAGCTTGGACTCCAGTTTCATAATGTAATTGCATCTCTCACTAATTGTGTTCCTAGGTGGTAGTAGTAGATGGTTGTCCGTGTACATGAGGCAGTTGGGTACACTGTCTCAGGATGCCCATATCAAGTAGACTGTCAGGAGAAGCTGTAGAAAATTGTCCATCCATATTTGTCAGAATCTGAGGGAGAAAGGCCAGGGAGAGCCAAGTGGTGGGCCTAAAGCCCAAGTGCCTAAACCAAAACTAAGAGCTTAGAATAACACAACAATTTCGACAGGCTATAAACAAGAAGTAATAAATGCAACAGAAAAGACGCAGTTGAACACTTTAGAGAACAGGCAGCAAATAGCAGGAAAAAGTAAAGCAAGATGAAGTAAGAGTAGTAGGAAGAAACACAAATTAGAAAACTATAAGCAGCTGAATAAAGTGTCTTTTTTATATAAAGAAAAAAAGAGAGCAGGAACACAAGATAATTTAAGGTTAAGGGACTAAGGGGTTTTGCCTTCCCAAATTATCTCTGTATTAGGTAGAATGAGCTAAAGAGATGGGACTGGGAGGAGTGTCCCAGATCAGATTTACAGTAGGGACGGGCAACTGCAAAAGTCACCAACTTTAAGAACACAACAGCAATAGGGTAGGAAGTTTCAGCACAGATCAGAAAACAATGCCAGCAAATATATAAATAATTCAGTCACGCAAAAATAAAGACAGTGCAGAACTCAGAACAATGGAAGCGCCAAAAGATATACTTATCAGTTCTATATTTCTAGATTGTTAGAGAAGCACTCTCAGTCAGAACACAAGGAGATTCTAGCAATGAAGTGGTGGAATTTACAAAAAACTGTGTGCAGCATCATGGCTAGCGACTTGATGGTGTAAAAATTGGCTCTTGATAATTTTGTCACGTTGGTTAATGTCTCCAAATCTGGGCATTGGAATTTGTTGGTGATAAGTGGGGTTAAGGACCAGGTCTACTTGTACCTATGACAGGGACCCATGCACACAGTGGGGAAGGTCCAAGTGCTCCTATATGCCAATGTGTGTCCACCATAAAGCCTGGCTTCTTTAGGTCAGTCGCCCAGATTGGCTTACCTGTGATAGCTCTGGTGAGCAAAAGATGGATGTAAAACCTACCAATAATGACAGCTATCTTCAATATAGATTCACTGACAGGATATAGCTTGAAAGTGGATGACATGATGGCAAGCAGAAAAAGGCTGGACATCCTCTGTATCCAGGATACAAGGTGGAGAGGCAGTCTAGCAAAGCCACTTGACTTGGCATCCAGAGTCTACTACTCAGTAGGAGTCAGAATAGAAATGGCATGGAGAATTGTGGTTAGAGGCAGTCTTCAGATGACAGTGAGATGTCAGAATTGGTGACAGACTCATGGCAATCAGACTGCAGTGTAAGAAGAAGGCGGTATTCATAATCACAGCCTATGCTCCAAAGTTGGGTTATGATAGTGAGGAAAGTAGCGCATTCAGGCAGCAGTTGCCGGCCTTGCTAGATAAAGCAGGACAACACGAGTTGGTGTTGATTAAAGGGGATCTAAATTCACATACTGTGACAGAAAGAAAAGGATGTATGGGCAAGGTAATCGGAATAAAGATTGGAGAGGCCATTCTAGACTTGGGTTCACAGGGGGTGTATTGGGCTAATGACCACAAAGGCATTTTTAACCCTAGCTATACATCCCAGATCTCTGACAAGATTTGGTACCTTTGTTAAGTGTAAGCAAGAACTTGGGAGATGAATCATTTACAGGCTACCTGTGTCCATTACAGACATTGTTGCCAAACCAAGGATGAATTTCCTGTTCCCCATCCATTTGCCCAAATTGCACTTGGATTGGGTTAGGTAGAAATTTTTGAATGGGTAATTCTGGTGCTAGTTTTGTGGATTTGCAGAAGGTCCATCAGGGTGGAGTTCGACACCGCCTTCTATGCTGGGCATAGATGATCTCCAAAAAGCCTGCAGGAGACAGAATACAGGGATAGGATTTTGAGGCGGTCTGCATAGGACATGTTACTTATGTCTTGTATTCTTTTAGAGAGGAACTTCTGTGGCAGTTCCAGTTGCTGGATGTAGATAGTATAGTGAGATACCGACCACAAGAAAAGCAGGTAACAAAGTTCTTCAAAAAAGTTCTTCAAAAAATGCTGATATCCAGTCAGAAGACTCTTGAGACTCACGGAATAATCCAAAAATGATTCTTTATTAAAACACACAAAATAAGCGCTTTCGCGTGGTGGATCCACGCTTCATCAGATGTCATTTTAAAACAGCTGTTACACATATATATATCCGCTGAAGCGCGGGAAAACTTTATGAATTAATTAAAACAAATCTGTGTTTTAAAATTAGCGCTAAATGATTGCGCTAATTGATTCAATGCTCATTCTGTAAAATAGCGAATGACTTCTCTATAAATGTGTATTAATTACTTATTATTTTAAAACCATAATTATGTGTTAGCCAAAACTATATCAAATATAAAATTAAAAACTATTCAGCGCAATCTAAATAGCTTCCTTTTTATTGTGTTAAGCCATATATGAAATCATTTTTTTGAGATCGTCAAACATAAATGCCAAGCATAAATAAAGCGCATGAATAGGTAACTAATGTACTCTAAACCATGCACTTGATAGTGACTATGTTGATTGGTACTATTACTAAATATTACGTTGATATTGCTTGTTTCAACATAAAAAACGAATGCAAAACATGATCAGTAGTAAACAACGTTAAAACATGCACATTTATGGCAAAATATATCGAGATCTCACGGACCATACCACTGTTTAAGTTAAAAACATAAACAGGCTAAAATGCTTGTTTAACTTTAGGTCCTAAAGGTGTATATTCACCCATTTGCTAATATTTTATGTACATAACAAAACCTATCGGCATGTCTGTATTTACAAAAGATCAGCCATGAATAAAGTTCCTGAATAACGGATGTTAACTGTGTAATACTATGCCTGAATGGCAATGTCAATAAATACAATATACAAGGTCAACTAATGAACTATTATTAGGTTACTACAAAATCATTATCTTTACATAAAATGCCTTATAAATAAACATCATTTATGTGCATTAGTGAACCCATATATATGAAAATTTTTTTTATGTATACGTAATGCTTAGTTTCAATGTTGAAATACATATAACAAAATAAAATTTGTGCGCATAAAACATTAAGCTGTGTGCCTAATGCTGATTAACCTAGCATAATGCTTGGCTGATCAGAATTTATGAAATGAGTTAAAATCAACTACATAAATTCAGATAAATATAAAATAAAGAATAAAAAGTAAAAAATATATAAATATATATCAAAATAGAATGTATATGTGTGTATAGATGAATGTTGGATTATTTAGATATTAATACTGGCTTGATGGAAAGAAAATTATTTATTCCTGGTGTTATGTGTGCTCCTAATTTTAGAATCCAATTTAATTCCGTGAGGGCCAAGTCATTCTCTGTATCACCATCCCTGACATTAGGGGTTACTATCTGTAAAACTCTAAAGCAAAAGGAATGAGTTGGAAATTCTATGATATGTTTTGCCAAGGCATTAGTTTCTACAGCCTTGCGTATATCATATAGATGGTTGTATATGCGTTCTTGGAGCTTCCTTTTGGTTAATCCTACATAAAATGCCTGGCATTTATTGCACGTGGCAAGATATATCAAGTTACGAGTATTGCAATTGGCATAAAAATACGGTTTAAAAGTGTACTGCATATAGGGATGTCTGAAAATTTGTTCTTTGGTTAGATATTTACATCTACTACAACTATAGCAAGGAAACGTGCCTTGTTGTTTAAAATGAGAGTTACTAGTTATATTAATTTCCTTGTTCAATGTAAGGCAATGATCACCACAAAGAATTCTTTTAAGATTTTTACTATTCTTATAAAGAAATGTGGGATTCCTGCCTATGATGTCTCTAGTTTGAATATCAGTAGTTAATATGTGCCAATTTTGATAGACAATTTGCTGTATATTCCTTATGTCACTAGTGTATGTGACAATATATCTAACAAGACCTCTGGCTGAGTATTCATTTCTATAATTGTTATAATAAAACTTTGTTTGTCCTACTTCTATGTCATTTGGTTCTATGGGTATCATCCCCCTTAGTGTCTCCTGTTTGATTTTACGAACCAATAGTGGGTCATATCCCCTGTTAATGAATAGTTTTTCTAAAGAAAGGGCTTCTTTAATTAAATCTTCAGCTTTACTACATAATTTAAGTATCCGCACAAATTGGCTTTTCACTATGCCTTGAAAGACATGCCTCGGGTGCATGCTATCAAATGTAAGTATTGAATTTTTCCAAGTCGATTTCCTATATAGTGTGGAAATTATGTTGCCTGCTGGTGTAAAACTAAGTGTGACATCAAGGAAGTTGATCTGTGTAAGGGAAGTCTCCTTGGTGAATCTTAGAAATGTAGTGGTCATTTCCAGATAATCCAAAAAAGACTCAAAGAGTTCCAGAGTACCTTCCCAAACAATTAAAATGTCATCTACAAACCGCCTGTAGAATTTTACATGTTTAAATTTCTCATTATTAAATAGAAATAGCTTCTCCCACCACAAAACTACCAAATTGGCATAGGTATTAGCGCAGGGGGTGCCCATGGCCACCCCCCACTTCTGCAAATAGTACCTTTCGCCAAACATGAATGCATTGTTGGATAGTACAAGATCCAAAAGTTGGCACAGCAGAATGACCCTATCACTGGTGAAGGTGGTTTCTCTAGCCAAAATTTGTCTTATGTACTCCATACCTATTTCATTCGGTATTGATGTGAATAAATTTCTCACATCTAACGTGATGAATATATTTTGTTGTTGATGGTCTAATTGAACTGTTTTTATGTTATCAAGAAGATCATAGGTGTCTTTTAATATGGTTGGAAACTGGTTTACCACCGGTCTTAGGGTGTCTTCTACAAACGTGGAGATGTGTGCTGTTATCCAGTTCTCCCCAGATACAATGGGCCTGAAAGGAACTGGAAATGTCTCTTTATGAACCTTAGGGACCCCTTTAATAAGGGGTGTGGTGGGATGTTCTATGTTCAAAAAGTCAAAGATCTCCTGACTTATTTGGCGGCACATAAGAAGATCATATATGGCATCTTTAACTGTTTTTACAATATGTAACACTTCTTTATGAGTAATGGGAATGTAGGTATCAACTTCTGATAGCATGTGGAGCATGTTTGTGTTGTATTCATGACTATCTAAAATCACCACGCCTCCTCCTTTATCAGCCGGCTTAACAACTATGTGTGGGTTCTGTTTGAGTTTACTCAGACTACATGCTTCAGTTGGAGTAAGATTATAATACCTTCCGTTCCTTGTTACTTTGCTAAACATTGAATAGTATTGATGTTCACAGGTCCTTAAAAAACATTCAATGTGTGCAGGCATAATAGGCATATAAATGCTTTTAGTCCTATACCTTGCAATGACCTGTTCATTACTGGTTTCAGTATTAAATAACAGCTTTAAACATAACTTTCTACAAAATAGCCGTAAATCAATCAATGTGTCAGTTAGTGTTGCAGGAGTTGCTGGAATAAAGTTAAGACCCTTATTTAAAACATTAATACTAGGTTCATCCAATACAACGCTAGAAAGATTAAAAAGTAAACTGGAAGTCAGTTCTTTCTCCTTCTGTTCTGTGTGAACTGTTCCGGTGAATATTTTCTCTTGCGGGAGTCCCTGCTGTGGGACCGTCCTCTGGTTTGGTGTGTTACCTGCCATTTTAAATACGGTAAAAAAACAGCCGTAAGAGGTAAGGTGTTAGAGGTACTTTTGGGAATAGCTCCAGCAGTCTGTGGTGCAGGTTGATTAAAAAAGGCTTCCTGATTCGGAGGAGGCGTGTCGGCAAATACTGTTCCAACTTGAGCAGTCCCTGATGAAACCGATGTAGACGCTTCTGTATGGAACATGGAAGCCGGTAGCTGGGGTAAAGGGTGAACAACAGGACAGGTTGCTGTCATTTGTTGAGAAGACATAATGGCCGTTTCCGTTCTGGGCTGAGATGCTTGATATCTCGGCCAAATGAATACTTGGCCTTTCTGAAAATCGTTGAAGTCACGTATCAACTTTTTATGTTTAGTAGCTCTCAGTCTGTCACTGAACATGTTCACTTGCGAAAACATTTGTTTAATTTTGTCTGCACAGTATACTGAAGTAAAACGTTCTGATAGCTGTTTATATATTAATTCAGTTTTATTTCTTAGTTCAGTCTCTAGTGGCAAAAAGTAGTTGAGCATTAATTTGGCATAGCTAAATCCCAGCTCGATATTCAAGTCTTGCCATTGCTTAAGAAGCTCAGGGTGTGAGTCCCCATAGGTGGGCATACAAAATACCCTCATACCCCTGGGGACTATTTTAAAATGTAAGCACGCTTCTAAATGGAGCCTTTGCCAGGCATATCTTTGAATCTGGTATAAATTATCTTCTAAAGACTTAAGCATGGGATAAAAATCAGTGAGGTTCTCACCATTGTCATTCGTTTGTGTTCGTCCCGTCTCACTCGTTAAATCCAGAGACAATAAAGGGTTGCGGTTCTGGTGGATGAGTCCATCCCATAACGAAGATGTTTCCCTCGGCTCCGGTTCAGAGTGGGCGGCAGGCTCCATTGTGTGCTGGGAACACCAACCAAACAAGCCACAAGAAGAATGCAAAAAGATAGCCGGTGTCCCTGCTGAACGGTTCTCTCACCAAAAAACTGAGGCACAATGTAGATAGTATAGTGAGATACTGACCACAAGAAAAGCAGGTAAAGTTCTTCAAAAAAGTTCTTCAAAAAATGCTGATATCCAGTCAGAAGACTCTTGAGACTCACGGAATAATCCAAAAATGATTCTTTATTAAAACACACAAAATAAGCGCTTTCGCGTGGTGGATCCACGCTTCATCAGATGTCAGTTTAAAACAGCTGTTACACATATATATATCCGCTGAAGCGCGGGAAAACTTTATGAATTAATTAAAACAACAAATCTGTGTTTTAAAATTAGCGCTAAATGATTGCGCTAATTGATTCAATGCTCATTCTGTAAAATAGTGAATGACTTCTCTATAAATGTGTATTAATTACTTATTATTTTAAAACCATAATTATGTGTTAGCCAAAACTATATTAAATATAAAATTAAAAACTATTCAGCGCAATATCTAAATAGCTTCCTTTTTATTGTGTTAAGCCATATATGAAATCATTTTTTTGCGATCGTCAAACATAAATGCCAAGCATAAATAAAGCGCATGAATAGGTAACTAATGTACTCTAAACCATGCACTTGATAGTGACTATGTTGATTGGTACTATTACCCTGGTTAGGTACATAAAGGGAGCATTGTACTCAATGACTGTTCCACTATATTCAGCATTCATCAGACCTATGACTTCCTTGGACTTAGACGTCATACCTTTGTCTACAAGTTGCACAGCATAATGGATTTTCTCACTACTGTAGTAGACACATGATGGTCAAAGGATAGACTGCTGTCTACATATGTCTCCAGGTCCCTGTTAACTGGGTCTACTCTTGGGGATGTGTTGCAATATGATAGTTACCAGGGGTGGATGACTTCCCAAAGGATACTTTTAGACCCTTCTTGGCATTTAGTTTAGAATAGTATTGGTGAGGGATTCTATGACTGCTTCTAATTTGCAATCATCTACAAATTTAGTCATCCAGAGGTCCTTAACATTTGTTTTAACTTCAGAGAAGTAAATGCCAAAAAAGAGCAGTCCCAGGATGAATCCCTAAGGGACTCAGCTTGTATCTGGCGTCTTTGTAGAGGTGGATATCCCAATTCGAATTTCCTAGGTCCTGTCTGTTATCTAGCTGCCTATCCACCATGACATAAGGGTTTATACCTAACCTCGAGTTGGGTATTGTGTCAAATACCTTGGTCAGATTAAGGTTATAGTGTAAAATTATTTTTCTCTCAACCATTGCTTTGGTGACCTACTCAAAGTCATCCATCAGGTAGAGTAGACAACTTGCCCTTGTTGAAAGCAAATTAAGTTAGGTCCAGTGTTTGTAGGCTTTCTAGGTCATTACTGATCATTTCCATGACTTTGCATATGAAATTAGTGAGACCTATGGGTCTACAGTTCCCAGGGTCTAAAGATGGCCATACCAAGGAATAAATGCAGCTGTTCTCAATTTGTGAGTCATAAATCCTGCTTGGAGGCTACAGTTAAATAGCAATTTCTGACGGCCTGACAGGTCAATGTTTCATGCTACTTGGAAAGCATCTTGGGATACTGCCTAGGCCATCAATGCAGTGCTCTTGACCTTACAGAGAGCACTGAGGAGTTCTCTAGTGATAATATGGGGAGTTGCACTTCATGCTATTTCCTGAGGGGAGGGTGAGGGGGACAAGCAGGGCAAAGTAAGAGCTGAATTCCTCTGCTAGTACGTTTCCTGCATCTTTTGGCTTTTTTTTTTAAATTTCTCCAAGACTTTTAGGTTTCTAGTACCATGACTGTTATGAACCACATCCCTAAGTCAAAGTATGATTAAAGTTCATGAAATTAGTACTGCTTCAATCTTTGACGTTAGCTAGAAGTGCTTTTGCAGCACCTGCAATGTGCCCAAAATCGACTCCTTCCACAGTTCATACAGAGTTGCATGTACTGGTGACATATCTAAATAGGAGTGTAAATTCTTTGAGACCCATTGCTCCTACAACTATTGGAAATGTCTGGGTATCCTTCTTCCACATTGCCCTTGTTTCTTCCAGCAAATCCTGGTATTTTATGACTGTCTTTGCACACAAGACACTAATTACCGGGGGTAACAATTTCGATGATCAATGCTACTTTTTGTCATCTTTTCCTGGATTACTATAACTGGTTTTCTTGCATTCATTTTTGAACTGTTGGTAGTGGGGGGATGCCATCTGATATAAACCATAATTTTCTATAATGCTTTGTGGTTCATGCTTCTAATGCTTCTCACCTACTTCAATACTATAATGTTTTCACAATCCCAAGTGCAACAGGCTTGCTTCATTATTATGCCTTTCAGTATACAGGCCCTCTGCCATTAGAGCATCACATCCAGCAACAAGATGTGCGACCGTTTCCAATTCTGCTTTGCAAAACTTGCATTTGTCTATTTCTCTGACATGTTGAATCGACTTTGTTAACCAGTCCACTATCTTGGGCTGCAATATTAACCTTTTGTCTTCTGGTTTAAATTCACCTCTCTTTAACCATTCCTGCATTAGATCCTTATCAACATGAGGTTGTTCCAGGAGTTTTCTGTACTTGCAACTAAATTTATACATTTTCCACATTTCTCGTCTTCTCATCTGCTTCTTCACCTTATAGTCTTTCTTTTGTTTTTTGGCACATTCAGTTGCTACCTGATTTTTATCTACTTCTGGTTTGATTTCCATTCCTGCTTGACACAGATATGCTTCTGCGAAACTAGGCAGGGAAGTCATCTTAGACTTGGTTTCCTCAAGTTTTAAAACTTTCTCAATGTTTGGATCTTGTGAGGTCAGCAGACATGTATGCTGTCCTACAATTACAGATCTATACATGTATTCAGTTTTGAGGATGCCATACCTCTATATAAAAGGCTTTCTTTAAAACTGTGGAAACTTGCTGATCGAAGTTCAGATTGCAATCAGCCTGTGTAATTTGGAGGGAATTCCTTTTTGCCAAAGGGAATAATAATGCATTTTATTTGCATTTAGTTTTACACCATGGCTTTGGCACCAATCATTTGTTTGTGTTAGCCCTTTTTGTAATATCTTGACATTGCTGGAGGACTCAATGATTGCTCCCAGTTTGCAGTCAGTGAACTTGGTGAGCCAGAAGCAGTGTACTTTGGCCTGGACTTCTGAGAAACAGATGCCAAACAGTAAGGGGCCCAGCACAGACCCCGGTGGTACTCGACTGGTGACTAGTCTACTGGTGGAGGTGTAGTCACCAATTTTGACAGTGTGTGTTCTGTTGGTGAGCTACTGGGCTACCCATCTAGTAATGTAAGGGTTAATCCTCAGTTTTTTTTTTCAATTTCTCCATATCTTTTCAGTTTCTAATATCATGACAGGAATGGACCCCATTCCTAAGTCAAAATACAATTAAATTTCCTGAAAAAAGTATTGTTCAATCTTTGATGTCGGCCAGAAGTGCTCTTCTCAGCACCCGCAATGTGTCCAGTAATGACTCCTTCAGCAATTTGTACGGGGTTATATGTATTGGTAACATATCTAAATAGTATTGTAGATTCTTTTTTATAAGACCTGTTGCTCCTACTACTACTGGAACTGACTGGGTATCTTTCTTTCACATTGCTCTCATTTGCTCCTGCAAATCTTGATATTTTATGACTGTCTCTCTCTGTACACAAGACACCGTAGTCGCTGGGTGTAGTTATTTCAGTGATCGATGCTGCTTTTGTCTTCTTTTCATGGACCACTATATCCAGTTTTCTAACATTTATCATTTGAACTGTTGGTAATGGATGATCCCATGTGATGTAGACTTCATAATTTTCTATGATGCTTTGTGGCTCATGTTTCCAGCGTTTTTCAGCCACTTCAATACCAGAATGTTTGCACAATCCCCAAGTGCAACAGTCTTGCCACATTATTATGCCTTTCAGTATACAGTCCTTCTGCCATTAGTATGTCACAGCCAGCAACAAGGTGTGCAACTGTTTCCACTTCTGTTTTAAAAAAAAAAACTACATTTGTCTGTTTCTCCCACATGTTCAATGGCCTTTGTAAACAAATGTGTACGTAGCCCACTATCTTGGGCTCCCAATATTAACCCTTAATCTTTTGGTTTGAATTTGCCTCTCCTTAACTATTCCTGAGTTTGATCCCGATCAACATTAGGTTCTTCCAGAAGTTTTCTATACTTGCAACTGTATTTATGCATTTTCTACATTTTCCCTTCTCATCTGTTCCTTCACCTTATATTCTTTCTTTTATTTTTTGGCACATTCAGTTGCTGCCAGATCTACTTCTGGTTTGATTTCCATTCCTGCTTGATACAGAGATGCTTCTGCTAGACTAAGCAGGGAAGTCATCTTAGATTTATTTTCCTCAAGTTCCAAAACTTTCACTTTGTTTGGGGTCTTGTGAGGTCAACAGATGTGTGTGCAGTCCCACGATTGCAGCTCTATACATGTAAATCAATTTCAAGGAGACCCATACTTCCTTTGGCATGGGAAATATATAATCTTGGTATCGACTGATTTGTATAAATCATTTATGAGCATGAAGCATCCTTCTTGTTTTCCTGTCCAATCTATCCAATACGTTTTGGGGCTAGTCAATCACTCCAAAACTAAGAACAGGAAGAGCAAATCAGTTTATAGGTTGAATTTTGTTCCTAGATGTCAATTCTGTTTTTATGATTAATTAAAGTCTTCTAAAGTATTGCTTACTAAGTTTTATTAGCATTTGTTCATGTTTTATTTTGATCCTTCATCAATTCCCAAATATTTATAACACTCCCTCAAGCTCTTTTATATCACATTCTTGTCCCAAACTGGTGTTTTCTTGGTGCTGAAGTTTTCCTGCTTTAAAGGTTGCTTTTGCACATTTATCAAGACCAAATGACATTCGTATGTCATCTGGAAAAGGTTTGCCTTGCAGTAGTGCTTTCAGTTGCTCATCTGATGAGTTATACAATTTTAAATCAACAAAGAGAAGATGTGAGGTCTTTACATTTTGTTGTTTTCTAGAAACCAAATTGTAGCTATGGCCTAATCTGTTAAGTAGACAGCTTAAAGGGTTAAGGGCAAGACAGAATAGCAGCGGTGACAGGGAGTCACCCTGGAATATCCCCCTTTGAATTTTTATCCCTGGAATAATAATTTGTCCTTTATCATGGCTTAACTGCAAAGTGGTTTACCACAGTTTCATGGTCACTGTAATGTAATTGATCAGTTTAAGGTGTATCTTATACATTTTAAGCACTCTTATCCATGAATGTGGGATACTATCAAATGCTTTTTTGTAATCAGTCTATGTCATACTTGGGTTCATCCCCTTTTTACAGTTCTCCATTAACTTTATTTAGCAACAAATGGTCCTTTGTTCCATATGACTCTTTAATTACCCTTTTTTCTACTGCCATGATTGAATTTTCCTCTAAATGACTATAAACTCTGTCTGCATCAATTCCAGTATATAGTTTATACATCGTCGGAAGGCATGTTAATCATTTTTAGCATAACGTCCAGGTATACTCTTATGCAGGAGTATTGTTTTTCCTTTTGTTAACCAGGTTGATGTCTGTTCAGGGTATGCATATAAATAATTATTACTCATGGTTAAATCTTCATGCAAAGATGTTATTAGTTTTAGCAAAAAGTTAGGTACTGCATCTCAGCCTGGGGTTTTCCACTTGGAGGCTTTTCTTAACTTTATCTCAATTTCTCTGGCAGTTACCTCATCCCATTTCATATTCTCTACCTTTAAACTTCTTATTCTTTCTTTTACTTCTTCTATCCTTTCAACATCTTTATGTTCCATATGATCTTCACAGATATTTTTCCAAAAATCTATCTCCCAGCTGGGCGACTTTCTTAATGATGCCAGAGGGGGTGACTGTGTCAAAAACCTTGGCAAGGTCAAGATAGGGTGTGTGCACTGTCTCACCTCTGTCCATGGCTTTGATGACATTCTCAAAGAAGTTTACTAGGTTTAATAACCATGATCTATCTACCTTTAACAAAGCCAAACTGAGTTGGGCCCAGAATTTGGAGGTCAGTTATGTCCCTTTTGCTAAGGTCTATGATAATTCTTTCCATGGCCTTGTAGATGAGGTTGGTTAGACTTGTGGGTCTGTAGTTCCTAGGTTCAGTTGATGGCCCACCTTTGTGCATTCGGATTACTGTTGCTGTTCTCCATTCTGTAGGAATAGCCAGTCAAGCTATGATTACAGAGAATGCCAAGTGGGTCCACTATGTCTCATTTTAGATTGTTTAGTAAACAACCTGGGATATTATCCACTGAGGCCATGTTTTTGGCTTTGGCAAGCACAGAGGTGACCTGTTCAATAGAGATACTAGGCAGAGGGCTGATGTCATGTATGCTTTGGGATATGGTAGGTGGGGATAAGGGGTTGAAGTTTGCACTGAATCTGTCAGCTAGCAAGTTGGTGATATTTTCCTGTGTAGTATGACTGATCCCATCTACAACCAGTTCGGCACATAGCTGGATATTCCCTTTTAGACTTTGGACGTAGTTACAGAATGCCTTATGATAATCCTTGGCTAGGGATGTGATTTTAGTTTCAGAACTTGCTTTAGAAGACTTTAAAATATTTTTGATTTTCTTGTTTAAGCTTAGGAGGGAACTCCTCCTCTGCAGAGTGATATCCCTCTTGCTTTTAGACAACAGTTTCATCCTCTTGTTAAATAATCTGTTTATACTTGGAAGTCCACCATGGTACAACAGAGTTTATGCAGTCGTTTAAGTGTTTGTACAGGACATTTGCTTACACTTCTCTATAGTGATCACTGATGTCTACACTTGCATGTGGTATGAAACTTTTTATACATCGCTTAGTAGGCTGAAGTTAGCTTTGGTAACTTTTTTATATAATTCTTGTTCCTGTGAGGGTGTCAGTTCCAGCGGTTACCTCAAACATAAATGATTTGTGCTCTGACCTAAGCAGGGAAGGTATCTCGTATGGGGAAGTACAGTGACCCTCCCATGTTGGCGAGTGCTATGTCCAGAACAGTAGAGCCTCTAGTGGGGGGGGGGGGGGTGCAGACTACCTGTTACAGAGCATTTGTATTGAAGTCCGGGAACCTCTGGGTGAGCATGATTTTGCTCGTGCATGTCCCCCAGTCTATGGAAAGTTGAAATCTCACATGACTAACATGTTAAGCTGTATGGGGAAGGATTCCCGTAAACTGAGGTAGGCCGTATGCTTATCCTGGTTCAAGGTTGGGGATCTAGAGCCATCAGTGTTGTGGTATGGCACTTTCACAATAGTTAATTGGACAATGAGTAGTCCAAGAGAGTCATGCTGTTTGACCAGTCTTGAAGTGTATTTGGTTTTAATGAAGATGGATACACCTCCACTTTTGGTTCCTCACACCCATTTTGAGGTCTGAACATGTGGAAGGCATTGCAGCCTTGCACAGCCAGGGTGCTCTCAGCAGCCTTAAACCATGTTTCAGTAACTGCATAGAGGTCAGCATTCTCCAAGGTGAGGAGTGCTTCCAGAGAGTGCAGTTTCGTGTTTAAACTGCTAGCATTAAGCAGCATGACCCTGAGTTTATCTCAATTAGATTTTGTTACGTTGGAAAATTTGTTGTTTTGACATTGCCTAAAAAAAGGCAATATGGGGGAGGTAAGGGCCTTTGCTAGTATCCAAAAGCCTGGGTGGGAAAGGTGCAGACCATATCTATCAAAGCAGCAAGGCCTGTCAAACATATCCTCCCAGGCTAACAGATACTGGATCTCCCTGGACTGACAGCAGAAGCTAAGCCAACTGTTGAAGTCAAACATTTTTTGTTTTTATTGTGGCATCATCCTAGGTGAGGGTAGGATATTGTTTAGGGCTAGGGACATACCTGCCTGGGACACAATCAGAGAGTTCCATCATGTCTCTCTTCATGTAGTCCAGAGAGCTATGTCTCACGTCATTCACTGCAACATGGACTATGACAGTCATAACAGTACTTGTTGAGTGACCTGAGTGCATGCATGATTTGTCAGACCCTGCCACCTGATAGGCAACTGGCCATGACCGTCTCCTTGTCCAATTTGGTGAGGGGAACATCTTTGTGTCTCATTATGGAGTTGCCTATGAATAAGACATTTGATGTGTTTTGCCCTAGCGTACCTTCGTTGAAGGTTGTGCGTCAGGCCTGGCAAGCCGGTACATAAAAATCAACTGCCAATCATTAGCGGACCAGAGTTCCGCTGTGGCGACCCCTAACCGGGAAAAGCCGAAAGACACAAACAAACGTGTTTTGCCCTAGGGACTTATTTGTTAGTGTGTGTGTTATGTGTATTGGTTAATTTTTGCTTAGTAGTGAGTTTGGGTGGTGTGCGTGCAGGAGGTCTCTCTTCATTTGATAGACTTTTAGTGAGTACCTCTACATATGTGGGTTTATGTGTCATGACCTTATCTTGTGTGAGAGGTGAAGCGTGTGTACTGACAACTTGTCTGATGTCTAGTTTGTTTTTACATGACAGAATTGAGTCCAGTTCCACAGTACATTTGCATCTCTCACATAAGGTGTTAGTTTCCTTTGGGAGTAAATGATTGTCAGTATATATGAAGCAATTACTACATTGCCTCAAGATGCCCATATCAATCAAGCTATAAGGTGAAATGATGCAAAACTGCTCATCCATTGGGGCAGTATTTTTCTGAATGTATTATTTGGGAATTAAGTGGATTAGCTGGACTTAGGACTTTGGCTTAACTAATGGGCTAGTTTGACTTGCAGTAGCATAGGTAGTGGATGTACAGTAGGTTATGGATGATAAGTGTGAGAATGCTGCTTAGAATGCAACTGAGTTGTCCTTTGCTCAGCACGGGGGGGGGGGTCTACTGGGGGTTCATATTACATTATTGAAAGATAACGTAATTGATCTTTCAGAACTTTGAAACGGCTGCATATCGAAACTTGTATTGTGGGGGACTGCACCCCCCACACCCCCCGCTAAATATATATTCTAACTCCGAGATCGCACTACGGTGAGGAAAGGGCAAATATCCCAGTCTTCACTGTACTGCGATCCCACAATGCGATCTTCGAAATGCATCCATTCTGATGTTCTGAGCGTTCAATTACATTATCTTTGAATAACGTAATAGGAACCTGTCTACTGGCAGGTCTCTAGGGGAAAAAAATGTTCCCAGGTATTTGCATCTATACAGAGCACTGGTAAACTCCACTGCATGGTGCGCAGTAATGCACAGATATGAGGCTTATATACAGGCGAATTTAAACAGGTTTTTTTCACTCAACTACCAATGGGAAAGTCCCATTCTGAGCCTTTATCCAGCTATCCCCAACTCAGATGGGTGCTGAGCTGCACACCTCTGCCACAAGGGTGCAGGGAGGCCCTCTTAATCCAAGATGGCTGGTTTAAGAGCCCAGTGATACTAAACAGTCTAAACAGGTCTGAATCTAGCCTATGCTATATAAAACAATGAAAAATAACTTCAAAGTGAGAGTAAAACGCAATCACAAACAGCAAAGATGAAGTAGTGATTCAATTAAATATAGTTAATGAAGTGCAGTGCTGGCTTAAAATCTACTTATGTTTGAGTTGTTTTCAGAAGATGCCTTGGATTTCAGTACAAATGCACTCTAGACCTCTGGCTAAAGCTGCCAAATGTTGAGTAGCTTCGGGAAGCTGAGCCCAAACACACAGAAAGTCTAGGCTTATATACAGGCAAATTTAAACAGTTGTTAACACGACTACTAATGGGAAGACCCACCACCATTTCAAAGTGCAGAGTGCATGTCCATATTTCTTCTTCAGATGTCTCCCGCTCGTCCTGTTTATCTTTACCTGGTGGACTTATTGTTCCAGCATGCGGTGACATAACCTGTGTTACACTAAATCCATAATTTTGCAGGTATTCCATAACTTCAACTTCTTTTTTTATTTTTATTTTGTTTTGACAGAGACCCAAGGAGAAAAGCTCCAGTATTACATTACTTAAACATTAATTAACAAAGACAGTAGTTACAAAAGAGAAAATAATACAATAAAAAACTAACATTCTTTGTAGATAACTAGTTCATTTTTTACAAAAGAAAACACATTCTGAACTAATACAAATGTACAAGTAACTGAGATTTATCAACAGGAAATAAAGACAGGATAATGTGCATAAAATATATTGTAGAAGACAAAGAGTGATCAGATTTCAGTACATCTGAAGGAAGTTGTAGTGAGAGAAAAGAATATAGAAATAGCACGAGGTAAAGGAGTACATTATGTGGAAAAGAGTACTAAGACATATGATTAGAGGTAGTATAGAGTGGGAAAAAAAGTAAGTGGAGTAAGGACTAGAAAGGAGGAGGAAGAAAACGGGAAAACGGGTAGGAAGCCATGTGAGGACAAGTATTATCGGATTGGGCAACAGTCAATGTTAAAGAAATATAGCTTATGTTGGGTCATGGCAGAGACATGTCCATGATTTGTGGAAGTTGTCTTTAATTGCTATTTTAAAGGTGTTAGGGTTTATGACACCTCTGACTTCTTGGGGTAGTTTGTTCCATGCATTTGTTATGGAAATACTATAGAGTAGTTTGCCAATATATTTGTTAGGCATGTAGACTTGCAATAGTTTTTGTTGAGAGCTGCGGACAGAGCAATTGGGAGTGTAGGACTGGATAAGAGTGGAGAGAGAGGGACAGGAAGAGGGCTGATGAAGAATTGCATGAGCCAAGAGAAGCTGTGGTATTAGGATTTGGTGGTGCAATTCAAGCCATTGCAGCTTTCTTAGGGCGATGTAATGGTGGGTGCTGTAAGGCAGGTTGGAGGCAAATTGAGCTATTTTTGTTATAGGTGAGTTCTAGTTTAGTGAGAATGTTAGACTGGAGGTGTGCAAAAATAGCGGCTGCATATAGCAGTGTAGGGAGTAGAAAGGCTTGTGCAAGGGAGAGTCTGGAAGCATTTGTAAGGTATTTATTATGTCTAACAGAGCAGACCTAGTTTTTGATGGGTCTTTTTATGCACTGCTGAGTATGTAGATCGAATTTGATATGGTCATCGCTCGATAACACCACCAAATAGTTTGGTATGGGATTCAGATGTGATAATAGTATTATTCAGAGAAGAGACAGTGAAGGTTGTTTTGTGATGGTATAGGGAGGTGGGGAAAAACAAAAGGAGTTTGGTTTTCTTAGAGTTCAGTAGTAAAGGGTGGGAAGTAAGCCCTCTTGATAGAGTAGAGAGATTCTTGGGATAAGGTATGAAGGTGTGTGATATTGTCGGAGCAGGAGATAATTGTGGAATCATCGGCATACTGAATGATAGCTGAGAGTGGACAAGCGGAGTGGATTAAATTAATAAAGATGTTGAAAATCAGGGGACCAATGAAGGAGCCTTGGGGCACTCCAGTTTGTGCTGGTAGAAAGGGAGAACAGTTGGATTGCCATTTCACAGCCTGGAATCTATTAGAGAGGTAGCTGGAGAACCATGATATGGCAGAGTTAGAGAGGTTGAGAGAAGCGTTTTGATAATATTAACCGATGTGAAAGATGGTATCAAATGCTTTTGATAGATCTAGGAACAGGCAGGAAACTAATTTATTGTTATCACATACTTCTGAGATAGTAGCAGTACTGTGCTTTGGCCGAAAGCCATGTTGTGTGGGGAAAGGAGATTTTCTTGGAGAATATGATCAAGAAGCTGTTTCTGGATATGTAAGTATTTTAGACAGGGGAGATAAGATGGAAATGGGTCTGAAATTTGAAGGGTCTGTTGCTATACTGTTTTTATGCAGTAGAACATACATTGTTTTCCAGATATCAGGCACAGAGCTTTCCTTGATGGATCTACTGATTGGTATGGAGATAGGAAGAGCAATACAATTAGCAGCTAGTTTTAGGAAATGAAGGGGTAGGTTGTCAACTGATGGAGAGCATGTTTTAAGTTTGGACAAAAGTGATTTGATGTAGGATGAGGGGGACTGGTTTAAGAGAGAAGGTGGGGGAACTGGTAGTGATAGGTGGTGGGGGGTAGGAACTAGTATTGGTTGTGGTGAGGTTCTATTTTTTTTTAACTTATACTTTACTAACCTTCTGTTCTACATTCCCCTTTGTGATCTTATTTTTGTAATGTGAAATTTTCCATACATGGGTGCCTTTACCTCTATTTCTCTTCAGATACACTGCCCCCATCTTACTCCTCTACCAGTCACCAACCTCAGTTACAACAATCATCTCCATCCAAATACTTAACTATTTACTCATTGCATATTCTGAGTCTAGCAAATAAAGTTACTGAGCTGCACTCATGGATAGCTCTCAATACCTCTCAAATCCTCTCCCTATCTGAAACCGGGCTCAAGCCACAAATTTCAAATAGTGAAATACTCCCACCAGGTTATAACATCTTCCAATCTGATAGACTTTTAAAAAAAAAAGGGGGTGGCGTGGCCATCCTCTACTCAAACAACCTTAACCTCTCACCTTACCCTTCTCCAATTCCTGACTTCCTCCCAGCTGAAATCATCATCCTTAACTGCCATCTGAATCCCCACAAAAAACTTGCAATTGCCTCTATCTACCTTCCTCCTGGTAACAATCTGCCCATTCTTAAAAACATCCTATCCTGGTTCTCCCACAACATACCATACGAGACACTTATCCTTGGTGATGTCATCATTGATTGGTCCAGACTCACAACTGGCTCCCCCCAACTCAGTATCCACCTACACGGCTTCCACCAACTTATAACATCTCCCACTCACTTCCATAAAAACTCTACCTCCAGCTCCGTCATAGACTGGATCCTTACCAATTCCCCCCACCAATACCATAATCCGACCACCTTACCCGAATCCCTCAGTGATCATCTCCCTACCACCATCTTAAGACACTACTCCCATATTCCTAAACCCCACCTTATTAAAGACTATCAAAAACTATCGACTTTCAATTCATCCCAATTTAACTCCATTCTCCACAACATAGATTGGTCCATCCTAAAATACCTCCCCCTAAACAATGCTGTAAGCACTTTCAATAGCATCTTCATGAGTACTCAACTCCTTAGCTCCCTCTAGGAAGATCAGAGTAAAACCAAATCATGCTCCCTGGCTCTCCAAGGAGACTAGGTCCCTTATGAAACAAACAAAGTGCTTGGAAAACATGGACTAAAACTAAACCACCACCTCTTCTTCAAAAATAAAGGCAACTGAGGAACCTTGCAAAAAAAACATGCAACTAATGACAAAAAATTATACTATAGCTCTGCTCAGCTTAACAACAAATCCAATCCTCGAAAATGATGGTCAACTCTCAACAACATCCTCTATCCTGGAAAGTCCTCTAATCCCTCCCCATACCCTAACTCTTCCTCTCAGGAAACAGCTACCCTCCTGAATAAACACTTTATCTCTTCCATCCAAAATCTGGTAACCTCTAAGCCAAACTCTACTTCGAAACCCACCCCTCCAAGTCCCACTAACACAACTTTGTTTTCATTTGAGACAGTTCCCATTACTTATATCAAATCTCTACTACTCGAGCTAAAACCTTGCTCTTCTTCCACTGACAATCTATCTCCTAAATTTCTCAAACTTGCTGCTGACTCAATTGCCTATCCTATATCTATGCTAATTAATTGATCTATTCTGGAATCAACTGTCCCCACCCTTTGGAAATCTTTCTTCACTATCCCTCTTCATAAAGGTGGAAACTCCACTGACCTCTCAAACTATGGACCCATTGCCATTTTGTCCCCCCTCTACAAGATATTAGAAAAATGTATTCACTCGCAACTTCTCAATCACCTCCTCACACACCACTTACTTACCCCTACCCAACATGGATTTTGTCCTTACCACAGCACCACCACTGCCCTCCTCTCCTTCACTCACATCATTGCAGAGGCTCTAAACAACAATAAACTCATTTCCTGTCTCTTCCTAGATCTCTCCAAAGCCTTCAATACTGTCTCTCATCCTTTACTACTATCCAAACTCGCAAATCTCCACCTATCCCCCTCAGCACTTGCCTGGTTTAATAGTTATCTATCTGGCAGGAAACAATCTGTCAAATGGCTCTCATCCTCCTCACCTTTCCTCCCCATCTCCACTGGTGTTCCCCAAGGCTCCATCTTGAGACCCCTTTTGTTTAACATCTTCACCAATGATCTTTACACCTCATGCAAAAAATCCTCCCTTAGTCAGTATTCTGACGACTCTACACTTATATCCATCTCAAATAACATTTCTGAACTACACTCCCTCACCCAACAAGCCCTACTATCCCCTGAACAATGGCTCTCTCTCAACCTACTGATCCCTAAATCCCAAAAAAGACCAAACTCCTACTTTTCCTTCCCCGTTCTTTCTCATCACAAAACCTCCTTTTTTATTACATCTTCTAACAATACAACTATCCAACCTGACACCCACACAACTCCTAGGGGTCATTATCGATGACCAACTAAAGTTCAACCTACATACACTCCAGTGTATATAAAAAAAAAAAAAAAAAAAAAAACTGAAACTAGGTCTACTATATCGGAACAAATCCTAACCCCTGAATCTAGACTTACCCTGGGCCAGGCACTCCTCCTCCCCTCCCTCTTATATGCCACCCCAGTTCTTACCAATATCCAGGCCTCCACTCTCCAACAGACATACTGTAAAATAGCCAGATTGATTACTAACTTCCCATACAACTCACACCACTGCATTTCTTTAAACGCTTTTCAATGGCTTAAACTTCCCCAATTTCTGCTATCTTATCAATTTCTTATGCTACACTCTATTCTTTATAAACCCTCCTTCTGTCCATCTCTATCTTCCTTAGTCTCCATCTACATCCCATCCCGGACCCTCTGTACTTCTAACCAACAATTACTTGATGTCTACCACCCAAAAAGGTCAGTAGGCAAACTACTCCACAAACACTCCCTTGCCCATGCTTGGAACAAACTTCCCCTCAACTTACATTCAATCTCCCACACCTCACACTTTAAAAATGAACTGAAAGCTTATTTTCTCAAGTCCAGGACCTGCCCTTGCCATGACCCTACCTAGTCCTTCTTCCCTTTATGTACCCTCAAAAGGTCCATACTCAGTACCTCATTACACCTCTCTCTCCAATGTGTCTACTATGGATTTGCATCATTTTATACAAACAAAAACATTTTATTGCAGACCTATTGAACTATATCAATGTAAAGTCTCCGCCATATTTACTCCTAAGACGGTACTATTTCGTCCTCCTGCCCGGACGCCTCTCCTCTTCTAAAGGTACAGAAAATTGAACCAACTGTCTCTTTATCTACCTTTAACACCATATTTGCTGACTGTATTTCAGACGTTGCCTTGTAAATAAGACTGCCTGACTATCCAAGAAACTCATGATATAGCATAGTTATACGCGCTATAAGTGGTGGCTAGAATAATCAACAGTCAATTGTCTTTTTACTCCACATTGCGACGCTTTTGTGTGTTTATCACTTCCGAATGAGCCATTGAATACTCCACATTTAAATAGTCATAACTTACTTAAGTAGTAATGTATGTAATTTACTAATGGCGAATATTCACAGACTAATGAAGGTGGCATAGCTGACTACTGTTCACTTGAATTGAAATGTTTTTAAGTCACTACTGGCGTGCACGCATATACTAATTAATGTGGCATAGCAGATTTTTCCTGGCGTATCATGATAAGTTATTCTCTGAGTAGAGTGAATGTCTAGCTGTCGTAAGATAAGTTTACTCATAGGTTGCACGTGTGGATAATGAAACTTGTGTTCCTTGCCTAATACAAAGATACCAAATGTATTAACTTAATTATTTATTCTCTTGAGCAAGGCCAGGAACTTAATACCATTGTAACTACCTATGTATCGACTGTGTTTTACAAGCTTTTAGTGAATTTTATTGGAGAAGTGTACTGCAATTTGTTAACTATACCTCTCCCTACTGCCTGCTACTATCCAATACTAGACATAATAACCTGTTGAATACCAGTGCTGACTTCAACTTATCTAGCTATTACAAGTCATGTATCATTAAAACTACTATCTCTCCTTTCTTTCATTCTAGGAACCCCCTCCCCCCACTAAATAACACAGTGGCTCCTAAGTTCTCTGGCACCCTGATAGAACCTTACAACGGTGCGAATGCACAAACCAAAAACGTCCCATCTACTTTTACAGTAAAGGACTCTAGGGTAAAAGTTATACCCTTATGTTTAGCATACCTAACCAGGATAGCGTTTTCAGGCAGGAAAGCAAATAGTACCTTACAATAGTACATAACTCCCAGGTCCTTTCATCTTAAAAGGTGCTATTCAACACCAGACCTCCATACCTATAACTGGCTGCCTCTAAGGCCCTGTGAACTCCTGGCAGGCATAATCCCCGCTCCGCTTTCGCCTCGCTTTGCTCGGCTTCGCCTCCAGCGCCCCACCCTGCCCCCATATCCCACCCGCCCCCACTACCTCTACATTTATAGAGATATCTAGCCCATCCCACCCTTTCTACCTCCCAATCACGGCTGTCCTCCAATTTATAACTCCTCCTCCCACATTCTTAGCCAACTCTCTAAATTTAGGAACACCTCCTGAGCATCTCATCCCATAAGCTACCTCTCTCTCTTTGTCATGATTAAATGCATACATTCCATCATCCCTTTACTAACTTTATTTCTTCTCATCCCTTACCTTTTATCAAGATATGAACACCAAACACTCTTAGGAATTCCCTTTCCCAAGGCCCACACCACCACACACACACATCTCCCCTAACACAATAATACCCTCTCTCCACCTGCAAATACACTAGGTCTCTATAATATTCATCTAACCCTTTACTACCCTAACTCATCCAAAATAAATCTAACCTCAAATTACTATCCAAACTCCAAAGATTCCTGGATCACCTTAAACAAACTATTACCCAATACGGTGACATTCAATTCAATCCAGGCCCTGACATCAATCGAGACTCTCTCACTTCAAAACCACCCCTAATTCCTACTAACTCCCTCCTCATCTTTCACCTCAACCTAAGAAGCATTAACAACAAAATACACAGCTTACACGCCATGATAGCCACACATTCCCCAGACATCATGTGCCTATCTGAAACATGGCTCAAACCCGCCACTAAGGATGAAGAAATTCTTCCACCTGGCTATAATATCCTAAGGATGGATCGAACAACCAAAAGGGGTGGGGGAACAGCTGTAATGTTTAAGAACAGATTGAATATCAGTATGAACCCATTGCATCCTCCCCAGGTCTCTAACATAGAACTAATTGCACTAAAGATCTGCCTAAATTCCCAAAAATGTATTAATCTTGTTGTTACCTATATTCCGCCAGGGAAGAACCTTGATAACCTAGAGCATACCTTAAGTTGGTTAGCCACCAACTACCCTCAAGAAACTATAGTACTAGGGGACTTCAATATTGACTGGTCAAAATGCTCTGATAAGTCAAATCCACACCCAATCAATCTACATGGCTTCTCCCAAAATATTACATCTCCAACTAGAATTGGTAATATTCACCAAAAAGAGAGCATGATTGACTGGATTCTCACCAATAAAGATCCGAATAACTATACCACTGGTACCCTCCCCAACGACCTTAGTGACCACCTTATCACTTACATTCTAAAACACAAATTTTCATGTACCAACCCACCCTTATACAAACTTGTTAGAAATCGGAAAAAGTTTAATCCAGAACTATTCTTTGCGGAACTGAAATCCTGCAATTGGTCTATCCTAAAAACTCTACCCCTAGGCGAGAGTGTGTCACGCTTCAATGACAGATTCCTAAATATCCTCCACTCTCATGCCCCAAATCGACTAATAAGAACCAAAGTCCGCATAGCTCCCTGGTTAACACGAGAAACCAAAGCAAAAATTAAACTCCGTAACCAGGCTTGGCAAAAATGGAGAGCATCCAAATCTCCCCTAGACCGCATTAAATTTCAACAGCTTAGAAACTCCACAAAATCTGACATAACTCGAGACAAAAAACAATATTTCTGTCACCTCCAGGACAAACATCAGACTAACCCAAAAAAGTTCTGGGCTGGCTTTAATAACCTCCTCCATCCTGGTAAATCAACTACCCCAACCCCTGAAAAACTCGCTGGTCAAGCACCAGAAGTTGTAGCCAACACCTTTAACACTTTTTTTTACTGAGACCATCCAGTCTCTAGCCAACCATCTACCTACCTCTCCCCCTCCTTTACTCTTCCTGATGACACACCTCCTTTTTCCTTTAACTTACAACCAGTATCTACCGCCTATATGCATTCTACTAAAAACTGAAACCGCCCACTCTAGCAGCCGATCACCTCCCAGCGGAATACCTACAAATAGCGCCTGATGTCATAGCCTATCCCATATCAATCCTGATTAATAGATCTATAACTGAGGCCTCCATCCCCCCCATTTGGAAAATTTCTTACATCATTCCACTTCATAAAGGAGGTACCTCCACAGAAACTTCTAATTATCGACCCATCGCAATACTGTCTCCTATAGCTAAAATCTTGGAACGGTGTGTTCACAAGCAACTCCTACACTACCTTTCCACCAATAATCTGCTGTCTATTACCCAGCATGGCTTCCGCCCACATCATAGTACAACCACTGCCCTCCTCTCCTTTGTTGACTCAATCAATAACAACCGCAACAAAAAACTAACAACTGCCTCTTTTTCTCGATCTATCGAAAGCTTTCGACATGGTTAACCATCAGCTATTGCTACACACCCTACAAACCCTATATCTTGACAACCCAGCCCTAAACTGGTTTAAGGACTACCTTACTGACAGGCAACAAGCAGTCCAATGGCAAAATAGTCTATCTCAACTGATATCAAACAACATTGGTGTTCCACAGGGCTCTATACTTGGTCCCCTTCTTTTCTCTGTCTTCATAAATGATCTGCACACAGTCATCCCCAGAGCCACCTGCATTCAATATGCAGATGACTCAACTCTTATCTGCTCGACTGCTCTCCAGAATCTCCAAGCAGCCACCCAACATTGTTTTGCCAAAGTCGAAAAATGGTTCTCTGACCTGAAACTCATACTTAACCCGACTAAAACCAAGTTACTTCTATTTTACCCAACGTCAACCACTCCCCTAGCGCATGAACACCCACTAGCTAATCCCAAGACCTTTTTTGTAGAATCTTTAAATGGCACCATTATTGAGCCTGTCTCCTACACCAAACTTCTAGGTGTCACTATTGACCACAAGCTTAAATTCGACATGCACATTGCCCAAACTATTAAGTCAGTTACAGGAACACACCAAATCCACTGGATACACCACACAGAGGAACCCACAATGTAGAAAACTTCTTTAATGAAGAAGCATAGTGTTACTATGCGAAAGCGCTTGTGTGTTCCAGTTCTTCATTAAAGAAGTTTTCTACATTGTGGATTCCTCTGTGTGGTGTATCCAGTGGATTTGGTGTGTTCCTGTTTCTTGTGTTTTCCACTTGGAGCCTCTGTTCTCTTGCTACAGTTGTTGGACCCTTTTTTATTAAGTCAGTTAACAAGAAACTAGGCTCTATGTACAGAATCAAGAACTTTCTTACCCCGCATGCTAAAGTAACCATTGCTCGTACCCATCTCCTTTCCACCCTACTATATGCCTCACCGATACTGTCATTCCTCAACAAACGCGAGATTAATAACCTCTCTACCACCTACCATCATATTGCAAGATTCGTAACCGGTACACCCTATCGTACCCACCATTGCCTCAACCTCAAGAAACTTGGCTGGTTGGAACTGCCCAATCTTCTTAAATTAAACCAACTCTCCGAAGCTTACAAAATAATTAATCATCTAGAGAAAACCCCCTCACTGAGCAAAATCCTGACCCCCTACACTAACTTAAGTAGCCTTCGATCCGCAAACAGTATTCATGTATTAACCATCAAATCTAATAACATGGCTGGTGATGCCCTTTATGCTAATTCCATTGGAAAGCAATGGAATTCCCTTCCTAATAACCTCAGGCTGATGACTTCACTCAATCTATTCAAAACTAATCTCAGAGAATCACATAAGTCTCACTGGTTATGCCCATGTTCTAACCCAGATTAATTCCTACAGGTCTCTTAGTTCCCAAATCTCTCCTTCCCCTCAAGTTTCTATCTAGTACTTTACCACCTCCACATCTCTCTAAGTCATATGACCAACTCAACTAATGTTTCCCGAACTATTGGCTTGTATATTTAGATGTTTTATTGTTTTTACAGGAATTTAATTTTCTTGTATCTAAATGTCATTGTTATACTTCTTTAATTGTTGGAGCTTTTCTCCCCGGGCCTCTACTGAAAAAGGACATGTATCCAGTTAGATTAGCCCGGTCAACAAATGTAAAATAAAAATAAAATAAAATAAAAATCATGTTACTAAGCTTCCTTTTAATGCAACTTTAACTTTATGCATGTAACCCAACATATGTGAATCTTTTTGCTATAACTGCTATTATATCAATATTGTTTAAAATTCTACTTGTTTAAAAAATTACTACTGGAGCTTTTCTCCTCGGGTCTCCACTGAGAATGGGCCACAAGCCCAGTTGGACAAACCCGGTTAACAAATGTCAATAAAAAAATAAATATAAATAACTACCTTTGTAGCTGCTTTTTTGTATTAATTAATTTGGCTTTCGCCTTTGCATAAATATTGCACCATATCAGATCTCTCTTTCCAGGGCGGCTGCGCTGGTGCAGTGGTTAGCGTTGCCACCTCACAGCAACAGGCTCTCAGGTTCGATCCTCGGATGGGGTGCCTTCTGTGTGGAGTCTGCATGTCCTCCCTGTGGTCACGTGGATTTTCTCTGGATGCTCCAGTGTCCTCCCACATCCCAAAGACATGCTGTAGATGGATTGGAGAATTCAAATTGGCCCTAGGCATGAGTGCGTGCGTGTGTGGGCCTTCTGTTGAAGGTTGGGCTCTGGGCTGGCAACTCAACACCGTAAAACTCCACTGCCAATCATGAGCGGACAGGTCATCCGCTGTGGCCTAACCGGGAAAAGCCAGAAGAAGAAGAATCAGATCTCTCTTTCTGACGTCCATATTTCTTTTTTATACCTCTCAAAAATCTCTAGATTTTACTCTCTATATTTTCACAGTTCCTCAGTTACCTCTTTTCTCGAATGGCCCATGGTTTCTTGTTATGTTTTTCATGAATCAGCTGTAGTAATGAGCACAAATTTGCATTTGAAGCTTCTGTCTTCGTATAAGTGGCTCCATTGCCCATGCATAGCTCTCAACCTTCCATCTCCAAAATTAGGAACACTCGCCTTCATAATGTGGAACAAATGGGCAAAATGTGGAACACATCCTAATGGTTTACTAACAACTTCAACTAGGAAGGTCATAGGATGGCTATAATATGCTGGTTTTACTTATAAAGAAGATAATTTAATGAATTAACATGATTAATTTCTATTTACAATGGATTTCAGTTAAAAAAAAATTCCTAACACTGAATGTGTGACAGGCTCTTTCAATGTGGAACTTCAAGGAACATGAACTTTTTAAGACCCCAAATGGGGTACATTCCTCGTAATGAGGTACACTTGAGAGGTATGTGCCATGAGCTCTGCACACAATTATGTACTGGCGTTGAGGTTGCAGACATAGCTAATGAATGCCTTGTGGTCATCCTTGGCTTCGCAGGTCAAATTTACTTCAAATATGGCTTTGGTAGAATTTGTCCTCCAAGTTGTTTGTTTAGTTTGATGAAAGTACTTTTTATCCTGCTGGGTGCTACATCTCCTAATTTTTGCTATGATTTTCTTCCTTCTGTTATACAGCCAACTGATGATGCAATTCCACCACAGTGACTTATTTTTTGAGTTAGTTCTCTACTTATTCCTGGGAGATACAGCTGCCTCTATGTTTCTGTGAACAGGTCCACGTACATAGCAGTGTTCTCAGGGTTTTAGGGGGACTTGAAATTGGCCAGGCTATCCCTTAATAGTAGGAAGTTAACTTTACAGTAGTTTCTGAACATTACATGGTTAGCGGAGGTTCTGGGAGTTATTTTAACTTCAAAGACAACTGTTTTGTGGTCTAACAGTAACAGAGGACATTACACTAGGGAGTGTGCAGCACTCTCCCAAATTAATGAGAACCAGATCCAGTACGTTTGCAACCCTGGTCTGTGTACTGACAACCTGGTCCAGGGAGTTTGTATTTGCAAAATCCAGGAATCTCTTTGCCTTCACGTTTGGTGTTTTATATGATACCCAGTTAATAGGGGGATTTAAAGTCACCCAAGAATACGGTATTGGGGTTCAGAGGTGTCTCCAGTAAACAAATATGTGTTATGGGTTTCCTGAGTCAGAGGGAAACCTAGAGCTCTCACAAGAAAGTGGCATGGAATATTGCCTGTGCTGATTTGAACGTGGAGAAACTCAAGTGTACCATCCTGTTTGATCAGCCATGAGGTATATTTATTGTTGATGTAAACTGAGACACCTTCACTTTTATTCCCTGACTGTGTAGTAACTGGTCTAACTGTATAGAAGGTATTGTAGCCTTACATTGCCAGTATGTTCTCTGTGACTTTAAACCATGAATCAGTGACTGCACAGATACATTCGCTAAGGTGAGGAAAGCTTGCAGGGAGTGGAGTTTCTTGTTTAGACTCCTGGCATTGAGCACCTTTAGATTTTTTTGGTTTTGATTTTCTATGTTACAAGTACTTCCACTTTAGCATTGCCTAAAAAAGGCACTATTGGGAGGACAACATTTTAGCCAATATCTGAAAGACTAGAGAGGAGAGGTGTAGACCATCCCTGGCAAAGCAGCATGGTCTATTAACCATCGCCTTCCATGCTGACAAATACTGCACCCAAACTGAACCTTAGAATGCCACTGGAAACTAGGCCAGTTATTAAAGTCAATTCATCTTATGTTCATATTGTGGCATCATCCTTGGAGAAAGTAAAATGCTGCTCAAAGCTAGGCTCATACCAGCCTGGGACACATTCCAAGACCTCCATATAGTTTAGGGTGATACATCTCAGGACATTTATACCCATGTGGACTAGGAGTCATACTAGTACTTGTGGTCCAATGACATGAGTGCATGCGGAATGTGGTGGATCCTGGTCTCTGATAAACAACTGATCGTGACTTTCTCCTTGCTCAGCCTGGTGAGAGGGACTAGGTCTTGAAGAAATTTCAAGGGTGCTTTTACAGGAAAAATGTCAAGATGCCTGTATCTATACAGGGCTCTGGCAAATATTTGAGGGGAAACTACTAAGTAGACCCTGATAATTTATGGATGAAGTATTTATGGAGATATTCTGAAATCAGGTTATATAAGCAGCTAACTAAGCAGTAGTTACTGAAAAGAACTCTTTGTCAAGAACGATGAATAGTAGGGATTCACCTAATAGGCTATTACTTGGCTACTACTAGTGGTGGTCTCACCACACTTCCTCTCACTAGAAGCAAAAACAGCACCAATCCCAAGATAAGAAGCAGGTCACAGGGTCTTTGGTAATCAACAGTCTTACCGAAGATGATGCAGGGGTCTGTAGGCTTGTGTAGACTTTTCCTGGTACATGCCTTGAACAGAAACCAAACTAATTAGAAAGGTCTCACACAGACACACACTGCTTAATTAGAGGCAGTCAGGAATCAATATGCTCAGCTCTTTCTCTCACCAGGACAGCCATAAAAGCATACATTCCAAGCTGGCACTAACGAAAAAGTTATCAGATGTTCTGCTGATCAGCATTCACCAGGAACTAATGTCCTTATATTCCTTCTCTCACCAGGAGAGAAACAGAAGCACTAATACCAAGATAACTTCTGAGAGACAGAATGTGGGCTCTTCAATAATTGGTGGTGTTGGACCAGATGCTGAAGATTTTCAAGGTAAGATGGAACAAATGGGTTAATATCCTAAGGTATTCCATGCAATAAGCAGTTAAATATGGAAGAGAAAGTAACTCATGCAGCAATCGAATGGGTACAGCCACTAATTTTTAAAGAGCAAGCTGGATTGGAAGGGGTGGGCACTTAGTATTCTGGATCTATGGAATACAGTCGGATGGCCAATAAACAAATATCTGAGAGAGAGCAACTTCACAAAATGATAATTTTGGGCTTACTTACACTAGCCACTGAAAGAGGAGAGGGAAGGCAATATGTGGTCAAATTAACTTAAGGGGCAGGCAACTAGAGACAGTTGAATTTAAAAACACAAGACAGGGTGAGGGTGTGAGGGTGCAGAAAAAAAATTGTGTGTGACCCACAAGATATACAGCTCTGGTCTCTCTTCTAGTTTTAAATATGCAATTAAAAGCAGAATACAATTAAAACACAGTATAATGAAAATACACCACAATATACAAAACAGAAGAAAGTGATGAAGAAATACAAATTACAAGAAAGCAATACAAGAAAAGCAAACTAAATTTCCTTCACATCAGTCTATGGCAGAGTCAGAGTGAGCTTTTCCAGTAAAGCCACTCTTTCTGGAAAAGGCTTGATGGTGGCCAACACATGATTTAGTAAGAGAAAGTCACAAGATCACATACAAGAGTGGACAGCATGTAACTCAGGTAGACTTCTTTCTAGTAAGGAAAAGGCACTGGGGTAGAATCGGTGATTGCAATGTCATCCCAAGTGAAACACTCAGCCCATAACATAAACCACTGATTGCCACAGTCAGCTGCAAGCAGTGGTCAGAGACGTCTCTAATGTCAACAGAGATTAGGCTGAAGACCTGGAAGTAGACTGGAGAGAAAGCACAAGATTTCAAGGAATTACACCTGGCTCTAGCACCTAAGGAAGGAAAGGAAATAAGTGGAGTGGAAGAATGGCAGTGCCGCAAGCAGCATGTGAGAAGACTATAGAACAGATGCACTCTCAAGCATGGTGTGAAAATAAGATGCATGAGAAAAGCTGGTGGTGGAATGCAGAAGTCCAGGAAAACATCAAAAAGGAGCAGTGCAAATAAGTGGGAATTGGAACAAACCAGGCTAAGAAGGAATACCAGTTGGCTAACAAAGGGGCTAAGAGAACAGTTGTAATAGCAAACAAGGCATCAGAGCCACTTTTAAACTGCTTCAGCAGATGGCACAAAGACTTGTATCAAGTTGCAAGGCAAAGACAGAAAGATAAAGAATACAAGTCATTTGACACCTTTCATAAGTAATGCCAGCAAAAACCTGCTCACCAGCCCACAGGACATCAAAGGCAGATGGAATGAGAACTTCCAGCAGCTTCTGAATGAAGAAAACCCTACAAAAGCTGTACTGCCCCAGACATAACCTACATTGACAGAAGAGAAGAAAACATAGAGGAAGCAAACAGCAATGAGGAAATTGAAATCAGGAAAAGAAGCAGGCTCAGATGAGGTCACATCAGACATGATTAAGATTTTGGGTGTGTTAGGTGAGAAAGGGCTCCAGAGGGTACTCATAGCAGTACGGACAAAAAGGCATATCCCGTATGACTGGAGAATAAGCATTCTAGTAGCAGTGTACAATAACAACGGGGACATTCAGAACTATGGGCAGTACAGAGGTATCAAACTCCTGTCACACTGCATTAAAGTTCTAAAGAGAGCGACTGATAAATGAATACACAAAGTGGTAGAAAATTAGATGCAGTCAAGCAGTTTGGATTCAGATCAGAATGTAGCACAACCATCCCAATGTCTGCAGACACACATAGTTGAGAGGAAGCTGGAGATTAGAAGAGAGTCCAATTGGGTATTCCTAGACTTGGAGAAAACATATGACAAGGTCCACAGAAAGCTGATTTGGGAAGTCCTTTGATGGTTCAGAGTCCCAGAAACATCATTAAAATTAGTACAGACTGTGTACAAGGACCCAACGACACGTTTTAACAGTTTTCAGATTCAAAAAAGTGATCCCAGTGGGAGTGGGTGTACATCATGGTTCAGCTCTGAGCCCACTGATGTTCATACTGGGGATGCACTACATTAGCAAACAGGTCAGAGGAAACAGATCAGCAAAGATGCTGTATGCAGATGATGTAGCATTCCAAGCAGACTCTGAACAGGAGCTTGAACAAATGATAGAGGAATGGAATGTAAAACTGAAGGCACATGGATGGAACTGAGTACAGATAGGACAGCTGTAATGCCAACAAATGAGGGAATCGGAAGAAGCTAAAAAATTGAGAGACAAAGGAAAATACTGGAAAAGGTTAACAGCTTCAAGTATCTGACAAGGGTGGTGGTGGTGAAGGGAAGGGTGAATGAGGAAGCTAAAGCTAGAATCAGAGGGGCTGCAGCCACATTGCATAAATTGTCAGGGGCAGTGTGTGTCAATAAGAGTGCCAAATTAACTGAAACGTAAGATGCACCAAATGGTGGTGTGACCAGTATTTCTCTGTATGGTATAGAAAGTTGGGCAGTGAAGGTAGAGCAGTTGAGGAAGCTAGAGGTGATGAAGTGCCTGAGATGGCTGTAAAGATGCACACTGTGGGACAGATGAAAAAATGAGGACATCAGAGCAAAAGCCCAAATAGCTCCAATTGCAGACGTCAAAGAGAGCAGATTATGGTGGTTCAGGCTTGTACGGGAAAGATGAAGACAATGGCAACATTTATTTGGCACAGACATGAAGAATGCAAGAGTGCATCCAGCAAAGAAATGGATAGGTAGTGTAAAAAGACCTGTGACAATCAGGCATGACAGTTCAAGAAGGCAGGAGAGTAGCACTGAATCGAGAAATATGGTGAAAGCTGATGCAGCATCCTAACCCCAAGTACAAAAATGAGAAAAAGATAAAAGAGAAGTGACCCCAAAATAGAACCCTGATGGAAGTCACTGGTGACCTGCCTTTTGGAGGAAAGGCAGACACCAATCCTGACTGTGTGGGCCCTGCCTGAGTGTCAGTTGGCTGTCCAATGAGTTAAGTGGGTCAGTTTCACAACAATACTAGAGTATGGGATGGTGTCACTGACCTTGTCTAAAACCAGGTCGGTAGCATGCATCAAACTGTCATTCAGTGCTTTAGAGACTTTCACAAATAAGTTCTCTAGACATAGCAGGCAAGGCCTACCTATCAAAAAGCCAAATGGACTAGTGTTGAGGGCTTGCAAAAGCTGCCAATATCACTGTTTATATGTTCCATAATAATGCATTCCATTACTTTATAAGTAATACTGGTAAGGATGATTGGTTTATTTCACATTGGGCTGATGGTAGGGTAGTCCTTGTGGAGAGGTACCATAAAAGCTGCCCTCCAAATTTCCTCCCATGGACAGAGTAAAACTGAATAGTTTCAAGAGGGAACTGGTGAGGCAGCATTTTATGCTAAGGAGGAGACGGCCTGAAATGTTGTTTGGGCCCACGGAACAAGTGTTTTTGGTTTTTTAGACAGGACTTCTAAGACTTGTCATGGGTAAACAAATCCAAAAAGTGCTTCACAGATGTAGAATCACACTCACTGTGTGGTACAGAAAACTAATAGCCAAAAACAAAGAACCAGCACAAAAGCAAATCAAGAGAAACCATAATTATTACAGGAAGGTGCAAGTAAACTGCTTTTACTAAACAGATTGGCTTTTTCAGTTCTGTTTGATTAAACTGGTTTTTTGGACCTTCTTGGAATAATTCACATTTCTCTTAACTCACTTTTGTACCAGTTGTTTGTTTTTTTGTTCTGGAGTAGTTTTAGGTGATGGTATGAAATGACTAGACTGAGGGAGGGAATAAGGAGGGGCAGAGGGAGAAGCTTGAACTAAATTTATCTGCTAATATGTTGGCAATGTCTTCTGGGACAGTCTGTGCTACCACTGGACAGTAACTCAGTGTAGTGCTGAGTATTTTTCCCAAGATTCCTGACATAGTTAAAGGTTTTGTGGTTACTCTCAGATGAGGTGGCAATATTTACTTTGCAAATGGTTTTACAGGTGTTTATTTCATGCCAGAGTTCTTGGCTTACCTTTGTGAGGTCAGTTCTAGTTCTAACCTGGATTAGTACAGGTTTTCCATAGGGGAAGCATTTTGTTCTAATTATTGTAAAGCTTTTGATACTGTGGTTCCCACATGGGGCCTTTCTTTAAAATATACAAAGAACTTGTGGTTGGGAAGGGCAGAGACCCTTTTGCAGAGTTTATCTAGGAGAAGAAATCAGTGGTATAAATGCTACCAATTGCTAGGCGGTCCCCCATAAGAATGAAAATACTTAAAAGTCCTCTGGTCATCAATGCTAGATTGGCTCAAGACAGAAGGGCTGAGGGGCATTTTAGGCAAGTTCCATATGGAAAAAAGAAGAGCACAGCAGTCTAGTTTGACCAGTAATGGGACAACCAAGGCTAAAAGACAACTTTATCAAAAATATTTTCTTCAGGGATAATGGTTAAATTGAACTACACAACTCTAATCCCACTCTTATAAACAGTTATAAATGAAGAGCACTTTACCTGTTGAGGTTCTAGACATATTTGCATATACATAATTTTAAATGTCTGTATATTTGTTACTCCAATATAATGTCTTAAATTTTAGGAACCACTGGAGATCCTTTCTTCTACATTTTTACAAAGCTGTAGTTAGATTGTTGAAAGGTGTCAACTTCCCTGGGTGCAAGGTGTTGGGGTGGAGAAACTGTCAGCAAAGAGGTGGCAAGTGTTCAGTGGAAGTCAGTGACAGTGAGAGTAAACATGTACAAGTAATGATAATCATTTAAGCAACCGCAGTCAACACTGTGGCTGCTTAAATTATTTAAATGACTACCCGACTGCAAGCAACTGCAACAAGGAATAGCTCTTGGTTAGAGTTTGTCAACTTATGTGGAAAAGAGAGATATTATGCTTTCTTTTTTTTTGGGGGGGGGGATCTTCTACTATAGAGGATTTTTTGGCCCTCAACTGTGGTTGAGGGGGTGCCAAATGAATTTCCTAGGGTTCAATTGCCCCAGTCATGGTACTGACATTTTATGACAAGTTTTCTTCAGTTTTGATTCCAGACTAAATACCGTTTCATTAGCTCCCTGATACTGTAACAGTTCCATATTCATTAACCTTAAACAGTGTACTAGATAAATGTGGAAAATGATAGGCACAAATAAAAAAGTTCTTTATTGTAAAAACAGACAGATTTCATCCCTCACTAGGGACTTCATCAGAATAATCAAACACATCACTGTAAATGTACAGAACATATAAAAATCACACTTGAAAAATTAATAGACAATAAAGGTAAATACAAATAAAATGAAACAAATACTACATACTTTGTAATAAAATTGTACCCTCATTTAAAATCGAATATATTTAAAGTGGAACGTGTAAAAAATAAAAAAAATCGTACCAGCTGAATATACAACTGATTTAAAACACTCAAGCTCTATATTAACAACGACCAATAGGAAAATCCATCAACCCAATAACTGGCTGAACGCAAATGCTACCATTTAGCCCAGGTGGTACTACAGAGTTCAGTCTGAGTTGACATAATTCTATGTATTCTAAAATATTTTCCAATTCACCCCCTTGGGGTTTTACCCACAGTTTCAATTATCCCAACAGAAATCTATTCCTTACAAAGTTCTACTTGTTTTGCAAGGGCATTACTGGGATTTTCTCACAATATCATAATTGTGCTCATAAATCCTTCTTCTAAGCATCCTTTCATTCTTTCCTATATAAAAACCGTCACATCCTGAACACTTAGCCAGGTAAATTAATCCCAATAGCCGAATGTGTAAAGAAGGGAATAGGGAAGTAACATCAAAATGTGGATTCTACAGACAGTGTCCTTTTATATTAGAAGAGAAATTTATTATTTTAAAAAATAAACTGAATTCTAAGGTAGCATTCAAGGTCAGGAACTGTGCTTCAACTGGATTAATTGACCTGGCTCAGTGTTCAGGATGCGATAGTTTTTATATTGGAAAGACCAAAAGAATGCTAAGAAAAAGGATTTAAGAGCACAATTATGATACGGTGAGGAAGAATCCCAGTAATGCCTTTGCAAAACACGTAGAACTGCATGAGGAATACAACAGACTTCTGTCTGGGATAACTGAAATTGTAGGTAATCTGCATTCAGCCAGTTCTTAGGGTAAGAGCAGCCAAGTTACAGAAGTATTACACTATGTTTTCGGATTTTATTTGTTGATGGATTTTCCTATTAGGTGTTATTAATATGAAACATGAGATTTTTAAATCAGCAGTATATTGGATACATTTTTTTTTTGTGCATTCCTTAATATATTAGATTGGAATAAAATTGTACCTTCATATGAAAAGTATGTAGTATTTATGTTTCAATTCTTAGTATTTACCTTGAAAAATTCATATAAAGTTAAAGTATGATTGTCATATGTGCTGTACCTTTACATTTTTGAGTCAGATTTATTACTTAAGGAAGTGATGCGTCTGATGTTTTTATTCTGAAGTCCCTGAAGAAGGATGAAAACGCTCAATGCTTTTTACAACAAAGGACTTTTTTTTCATATTCATGCCAGTCGTGTTCCTGTTTATCAAGCACTCTGTTTAAGGTTATTGGTTTTGACTGACTGCTTAATCTGCAGTTTTGTGTTCATAGTTCCATACTCATTCCTCTTGTTAATGTAATTATCGCATTTTTGTCTAAGGTCTTTAAAATTTGCATAATTGTTTTATACATACACATACACACACACACTTTTGTAGAGCCAGGGTCATACCTGGAACGGTTCAGTTTACCAGCCCCCTCAACCTGTTACTGAAAATAAACACAACTATAGCTGTGCTGCACACTGCAGCACATTTATAACTGCAGGATCAGGTAGATATGAGCCCTTAGTAGGAGAGAGTACTATCTAGTCTAGATGGTTGGCATTGATGTACTGGAAGCTCTGTGCATATCTATCTATGGTATATGTATGCCAGTTTATAGCCAAATAGTTGAAATCACCCAGAACAAATGTGTGAGGTTCTTTAGGTAACTGAATCGTTTGTGTGGAGTCCACGAAGGGGTTCTGTAGTTAACAATCACAGGAGAGGTGGACTTGTTTAAAGATATTAGGATATCAAAGAATTATGTTGTTATCCTACTAGATTTGCAAGCTGGTGAGATTGCAAATGAATTTAGAGAAGTTCAAACCAGAAATGCAACCATCCCCACCATAGGGTTGCAGCAAGTGATATGCGTTAAACCCCATGTAAAGAAAAGAATGCTATCACTGGACTGAAACACTTTCTGTAATTATACAAATGCTTAAGCATTCAAAAGTTCGGAAAGCTTTTAGGATAAGCAGTTTCTTGTTTAAACTTGTAGTATTTAGCAGAACCATTTTCAGATGGACCTGGCTGGACTTTGCTAGAGTAGTAGGTGTGTAAGACTGACTGCCTAAAAAAGATCCTGGAGGTTACAGAATATCCCTGGCAATGCAGGCAAGACTGCCTACCACCTCCACTCCAATCTGACACACATTGGCTCACCATATAATGACTCACCATATAACGACAAGTTTCTAATCTAGCCGTTGAAATAAATTGTTTTTTGTATACATTTGTAATATCATTCATGGTAATGACAAGATACTACTCAAGACTAGTTTTTTCCAGCCCCAAAAAACCAATACTGCCAGCTCAACCACATCTGTCGCCAAATTCTCCAATACAAAGAGTCTAAAGTCATTCACTCACACATGGGCAACATCCAGCTATATACATACCTGGGTAGTAGAAATCGGAGTGCCATGCTGGCATTATAAATTTTATTTATTTATTTAACATTTGTTAACCGGGAAAGTATGGCTTGGAACCAAGCCAATTTTCAGCGGAGGCCTGGGGAGAAATGATCCAGAAGCATGTCTTTGTAATGTGGGAGGAAACAGGAGTACCCAGAGAAAACCCACACAAATGCAGGGAGGATATGCAGACTCTGCACAGAAGGCACTCCAGCCAAGAATTAAACTGGAGAACCTCTTGCTGTGAGGCGACACCACTACCGCTGCACCACTGTGCCATCCACCTGACAACTTATTATCTCTTTGCTTAGCCTAGTGAGAGGTGTGTCATGCCTGACTACAGAGTTGTCCAGCAGCATGCTCAGGCATCCTTAAAGGCTTAGGTGACCCCTGTTTACAATGGCATCTGCCGGTATTACTGTCAGCATTGAAGGTGAGGTGCAAGTGTGTTGCCTAGGAGGCTAAGGAAGGGATTTAGTTAGTACTGCTGCATAAGTGGTCTTAGTGCCAGGGTTGTGTTATGATGGTGCAGAGATGCACTGTACTCTGACATACGGGTGACAATAGTGGTCAGTATCTAGTTTAAATATGAAACTACACCTCCCACAAGCAGACTCAGTGATAGGCAGCGACAATGGGTTGTCAGTGAACACGAGGCAGTTCTTATACCACCTCTAGGTAAGCAACAAGTGAGTTAACTGCAGAATGTGATCTCACAGCACCAGAAAAATTCAGTAGGGTACTATGTCAACTAACTGATCTGATAGTTTGGGCAACTAAGATACTATAATGAGAGAGTTTTGTTGCTATATGGACAGAAACAAGGTAAAATCAGCTAAGCAGTCTAAGACTGTAAACACTAATATTGCAAATGAGTCTATATATGGTAGCTACTAATTAGGTAGAAAACCATATACAATTTACGCCATGTGATAAAGCAACACTAGATACTATACACACAGTAAGAAATTAACTTCATGGTCCAATCAGTGTATGCACTCATTCTGCAAATGTGTTTGCATCTAGGTAACACTAAAGAGATAGAAAATAATACTATGCACACAGTACAAGCAGAACATCATACTATATACACAGTATGATAAGGCAGAACATCATACTATATACACAGTACAATAAGGCAGAAACATCATACTATACACCCAGTATGATAAGACAGAACATCATACTATATATATATATATATATATATATATATATACACAGTACAACAAGGCAGAAATATCTTACTATACACCCAGTACGATAAGACAGAACATCATACTATATATATATATATATATATATATATATATACATACACAGTATGATAAGGCAGAACATCATACTATATACACAGTACAATAAGGCAGAAACATCATACTATACACACCCAGTATGATAAGACAGAACATCATACTATATATATATATATATATATATATATATATATATATACACACACAGTATGATAAGGCAGAACATCATACTATATGCACAGCACGATAAGGCAGATCATCATACTATATACACAGTGCGATAAGGCAGATCATACTATATACATAGTGCGATAAGGCAGAACATCATACTATATGTACAGAGCAATAAGGCAGAACATCGTACTATATACACAGTATGATAAGGCAGAACATCAAACTATATGCACAGCGTGATAAGGTAGATCATCATACTATATACACAGTGCGATAAAGCAGATCATCATACTATATACACAGTGCGATAAAGCAGATCATCATACTATATACACAGTGCGATAAGGCAGACAGTACAGTTTAAATAGGTGAAGGTCACAAAAGTTTACACGCACAGTGCAATTTAAACATAATACACATTGCATGCACAACAATTTAACAGTGATGCAAGCATCAGTAGTGGTGATACAGAAACAGATGATTTAAAAGAATAATTAACTATAATTTGCACGGATGTCAGCTACTGCATTTTACACAGCTATTTATGGTATTTCAATGCATGTACAAGATGATAGATTAAGCTGAACTGACATTAGAGCTGCTGCTCATTGTGTAGCTTTGGTGCTAGTCTGGAGGTCTCCATAGGTTAGTACTAGGCTAACTGCCCCTGTGGGTCATTTTAAGCCTAGCCAATTACTCCATGTCAGAATAAAACCCTGCACCTTGTGTCTGCAAGGCATAACTGGCCTTAGGCATAGGCCAACTAGGTGGCTGCCTAGGGTGCTGCTCTAGCAGGGGCACTTTTCCGGTATTTCTTTGGTGTAGGTAGACCAGGATGGGGGCACCGGGTTGTGTGGTGGGGGGCATCATGGAGCCCTTTTGCCTAAGGCACCAGTTGACCTAAGGCCGCTCCTGCTGCAAGGTAAGCACCTTAACCCTTATGCCAACCTCCCACCCAGCTCTAAGGTAGGATAAAGAAAATAAGCACCCACTGACTATTATGTCATACAGCTTACAGCATTGTTGTGCATAATGCACAGTGTATTTTAGCTCAGCACAAAAACACGAAGCAACCTAAGGTAGCAATAATTAAAGGAGGTAAAACCCAGCAAATAACCAGCATAAACAAGTGTTGCTACTAACAAACATCCAGAACAGTGAAAGCTCCCCTTTCCTCCCAAGAATAAGCTGCAGGAAACAGTCCCAAATAGGGAAAAATACAAGCAGGCATACAAGTGCCAGTATCACCTTAAAAGCTAGAAAGCATCACTTCTCTAGTGTTGGTCAAATCTGATAAGCAGTCACTTCCAGTACATCAATGCGGTAGTAATTAAAGCCTGCAAAAACAAGTCAATGGAGACTGGCGCTGCTAACAAGCTAAAAGCAAATAAATGTTCATAATGCTTCAACTTCTTCTCTTACAACAGCAAACTCCATCCCAAATTAAATTTATGTACCATTAGCAGGTACACAAGTCTCAATATTAGTTTAAAAAGCTAGAAAAAAAAAATCACTGCTGTGGTATTGGAGGAATCAGATCAGCAGTCATTTTTAGTAAACAGCAGTTCCTTGCAATTCTGTGGTGAAATTACTGGATTCACAGAACAGCAGGTTTGGTAATGTATTATATAATACTATTACTATATTTTGGATAAAATTGTGCATTTTGTTCCTTTAATTAATAAGGATTTTGAAAATACCAATTACTGAATGATTGTAGGAATACCAAAAGTGGGGATCCAGGAATTTTTAATGCAACACTACATCAGATGAGATTCAAGTCATGGAATGTGCAGCTTTGTAGGTCATTTTTAATAAAATAACAAAAATTAAATATTTGCTGAACTATAACAATATGAAATTCATCAAGTATTTTATAAATTATGTTTTAGTTTTCTGCTATTTACTCTTGATTTTTAAGAATTACCCACATACATTTTATTCTCAGCAACAGTGTGGTAGAAGGTAAACTCTGTCATAAATTAACAGTTTTGTCTTGCCTATTAACAGCAATAAAAATATTTCAAATTTATAAACTCATGCATGCTGTAATACTATCAAAGTGACAATGTTAATGTTTGCAACACAGTTGAGACAGAAGGAATTCATTTTTGAATCATAGCAAAAGTACACCTGTGTAAGTAAGCGTACCATAACATTAGAATTTCAAATGATCACTGCTGCACAGTAGCCTTATCCTATGTAAGATGCAACCCATACAGCTATAACAGCTGACCAGCTTCCAATGCTTTGGGGTACCTTTCATATACTCAAACCAGTCAGCTTGAGCTAAGTTGACTAAAAAAGACTGGACACTGTGACCTTTAGAGCTTTCATTCCAACAGACAGAGGAAGGCTGAGCCCTGAAAGAACAATTCTATGGACAACAACAACAAATAAATGTTTACACCCTTGTATAAGCAACACACTAAACAACAAGATGGCTGGAGGGCAAAAGGGAGAGGCTACTGCAGCACTGATCATGCGAACGTTTACTGTTAAGGCAAGTTTATTTACACAACTACGTTATGTTCATCATACTGATCACTGCTGCAGTTGTCTTAACTATATGAGAAGAAAGTACGGATAACTCAAGAATTCCAATTAAAATATCCTGGGGTTTATTAGGCTCCAATAAAATCCACAGCAACAAAATACGAACAGCACATTACGAACTCCACAAGCATAAACGCCCTTCAAAACCACTGCGTTTTCGTTTTCCAAGTACACACTTCATCAGATGAATAATGAACCCATCAGAACATCTTTATATACTGTCACTGTTAAATAGAATAATTGATAAATTGATTTATATAATGTTGCAACTGGAATAATTTTACCCTAATCTAATGCATTTGAATGTTATGGTATAAATTTCATTGTTTGTACTAACTATAAACTGATTTTTTTAAAAAATCACAGGACTAGATGCTTTGATAAACATATTAAAAATTAAATACAAATCCACTTTAAACATGTTAAAAAGCAATAAAAACGTCATTTCAAATACAAAACTAACTCATTACATAAGACCTTTGGCGCCATCTAGTGACCATTAAAATTATTACATCACAACTTTATTCCCTTCCTAACTTATGATATGTCATACAAAAAAATGTTAAAAATCTAAAAATGCTCTTAAAAAATCAGTTGTTATAAAATCAATTGAAGAATAAAGAAATGTAGAAATAACACAACTGTAATCCAAAATGCAGAATATTGACTCCCAATCACTCGAAACCGATGTTAATCACAAGCTGCACTTTATTACACAAAACAAAAAACACAAGGGTTGAGCGCTTTCATCTGCCGTAATACAGATTTCATCAGAACCAATGACACTACATCTGAACATACATTTTATACCTGTTTTGGCGCCATAAAATAATTAATTATTCTGATCTCATTCTAAATTTATTCTAAACTTAAAGCAGCCATGTTCACTTTAACCTATACCAAAAGGTACTGTGACATTATTAGTATGCTTGTGATACTCTAAAAACATATTCTAAAAACATGTTCTAAAAACATATTAAACCATAGCTAAAATTGCTCTGAAATAATTTGATATGATATAATATCACTCTATTTATATAAATATTTGTAATAGTAAAAATCTAAATGAAATTTTAAATAAAATTCTGAATGAAATTCTTTACAATATATATTAAATAAATTCCCATTAGCTCTGCTTTGTCTATGTAATTTTCTAAATGACATAACCGGGTATGAAATGTACTATAATAAAACTTCACTTACATAATCCTGCACCTATGTTGGCCTAATTATGTACATCCTCTTGTCGAAAAATTAAAACCTTGACCCTAAGTACATACTGCTACAAGTACATATGTGCTGTGATGTGTGGATAGAGTAGTGTTACAGATGCTCTTAGTTTAATGCTAACAATGGTTTCAAACTAATGAAATCATTAATACCTGGCGGTGTGGTGGCGTCTGTGCATATTTGCCATCTACTTTCTTTCCATGCCAGGAATGTCTTCCAGTTTCCTCCTTTTTCCTTAATATCTACTTGGTCTATGATGGAAAACCTAAACTTGTGGTCAATACCTTTGTCATGAATGTGTCTGTATAATGCATTTTTCTTGTCTTGTTTTTTTATCCTGTACATGTGTTCATATATCCGTGTCTTTATCTTCCTCTCCGTTTTGCCTATATAAAAGGCCGGACACGCAGTACAGGTTGCTATATACACTAGACGTTGAGAATCGCAATTCCCTATGCTGCACATTACCTTAGTATTCATGATGTTGTTAAGTCTAATAGTATGTGTAGTATTGATGTATATACATTGTTTGCATCTTCCACATTTACTAGTCCCTTTTGTACTCTTGTTTCTTTCATATTTCATTCCACATTCCAAAATTCTTTTGATATTGTTACCAGTTTTATACACAGTACATATCTCAGTTCCGACTATACTGCCTAAAGTTCCCGAAGAGATAATAATATTCCAATGCTTCTTCAAAATGTCCATGATCAAATTGACAAAAGGATTGAATCGAATGACACATACTTGTTTGTTGAAAGCCCGACTTTGATCTCCTTGTAGCCCAGTAGGTCTCCCTAACAAAGGTGTGTATTTGAGTCCCCATTGTGCTTTTACATATGTTGTGATGTTGTCTAATAATTTCTTGGGGTAGCCCCTCTCTGTGAATAGTAGTGTGATATTGTCTATTTCACTATTCATATCTTCGAGGGTTGATGACATCCTTGCTGCTCTAATACATTGACCCTTCACAATGTTTTTGAAAATATGACGTGGGTGGCAGCTGGTAAAATGAATGTAATCGTTAGAAAAAGTGGACTTCCTATACAATCTGGACACAAATCCGGTTCCAGTATTGCCTATCCACGTGTCTAAATATGCAATACCCTTTTTATCGTGTTGGAACGTGAATCTTAAAAAATCCGTGGTGTTGTTGAGGTATTCCACAAAGGTGGGAATCATTTCAGTTGGTCCTGTCCAAATGATGAACACATCGTCCAAGAATCTAGTATATAACCTGATGTGTTTGTAAAATTCACTTGAAAAAATGTGTAAATTTTCCCACTCTAGCATGACCATGTTAGCGAAGACTGGAGCACATGATGCTCCCATGGCCACCCCTCGGGATTGTCTGAAAAATTCACCTTGATGTTCTATGTAATTGTGTTCCAACACCAAATTCATCATGTCCATTATCAAATTCACTCTATCCCAGCTGCTGTCTGAATATTTGCTTAAACTGATGTAGAAATAATCCAGTCCCGTGGTCACAGGAATGCTTGAAAAGAGATCTTGGACATCAATGGTTAAGAACGTAAGATTTTCGTCCCACTTGTCCATAGTTCATTTACCAAGAAAATCCCATGAATCTTTGACCAAGTGGTTGACCTTATTATAGATGTGCTTGGTCCACTTATCAATAATTGTTCCTATCTTGAATGTCTTGGACTTGGATCCTGAGATAATGGGTCTAAAAGGTGGTTTAATCTGGTTCTTATGTATCTTTGGGATTCCGACTATATGTGCCAAAACCGGATGGTCTGTTCTAGCATATTCATATATTTCACTAGTGATGCGATTGTCAATAAAATATTCTTCTAAGGCATTGTCAATATATCTATGTCCGATATTAATCTGGTTTAAGAACAAGATTAAACCACCTTTTAGACCCATTATCTCAGGATCCAAGTCCAAGACATTCAAGATAGGAACAATTATTGATAAGTGGACCAAGCACATCTATAATAAGGTCAACCACTTGGTCAAAGATTCATGGGATTTTCTTGGTAAATTAACTATGGACAAGTGGGACGAAAATCTTACGTTCTTAACCATTGATGTCCAAGATCTCTTTTCAAGCATTCCTGTGACCACGGGACTGGATTATTTCTACAGCAGTTTAAGCAAATATTCAGACAGCAGCTGGGATAGAGTGAATTTGATAATGGACATGATGAATTTGGTGTTGGAACACAATTACATAGAACATCAAGGTGAATTTTTCAGACAATCTCGAGGGGTGGCCATGGGAGCATCATGTGCTCCAGTCTTCGCTAACATGGTCATGCTAGAGTGGGAAAATTTACACATTTTTTCAAGTGAATTTTACAAACACATCAGGTTATATACTAGATTCTTGGACGATGTGTTCATCATTTGGACAGGACCAACTGAAATGATTCCCACCTTTGTGGAATACCTCAACAACACCACGGATTTTTTAAGATTCACGTTCCAACACGATAAAAAGGGTATTGCATATTTAGACACGTGGATAGGCAATACTGGAACCGGATTTGTGTCCAGATTGTATAGGAAGTCCACTTTTTCTAACGATTACATTCATTTTACCAGCTGCCACCCACGTCATATTTTCAAAAACATTGTGAAGGGTCAATGTATTAGAGCAGCAAGGATGTCATCAACCCTCGAAGATATGAATAGTGAAATAGACAATATCACACTACTATTCACAGAGAGGGGCTACCCCAAGAAATTATTAGACAACATCACAACATATGTAAAAGCACAATGGGGACTCAAATACACACCTTTGTTAGGGAGACCTACTGGGCTACAAGGAGATCAAAGTCGGCTTTCAACAAACAAGTATGTGTCATTCGATTCAATCCTTTTGTCAATTTGATCATGGACATTTTGAAGAAGCATTGAATATTATTATCTCTTCGAACTTTAGGCAGTATAGTCGAACTGAGATATGTACTGTGTATAAAACTGGTAACAATATCAAAAGAATTTTGGAATGTGGAATGAAATATGAAAGAAACAAGAGTACAAAAGGGACTAGTAAATGTGGAAGATGCAAACAATGTATATACATCAATACTACACATACTATTAGACTTAACAACATCATGAATACTAAGGTAATGTGCAGCATAGGGAATTGCGATTCTCAACGTCTAGTGTATATAGCAACCTGTACTGCGTGTCCGGCCTTTTATATAGGCAAAACGGAGAGGAAGATAAAGACACGGATATATGAACACATGTACAGGATAAAACAAGACAAGAAAAATGCATTATACAGACACATTCATGACAAAGGTATTGACCACAAGTTTAGGTTTTCCATCATAGACCAAGTAGATATTAAGGAAAAAGGAGGAAACTGGAAGACATTCCTGGCATGGAAAGAAAGTAGATGGCAAATATGCACAGACGCCACCACACCAGGTATTAATGATTTCATTAGTTTGAAACCATTGTTAGCATTAAACTAAGAGCATCTGTAACACTACTCTATCCACACATCACAGCACATATGTACTTGTAGCAGTATGTACTTAGGGTCAAGGTTTTAATTTTTCGACAAGAGGATGTACATAATTAGGCCAACATAGGTGCAGGATTATGTAAGTGAAGTTTTATTATAGTACATTTCATACCCGGTTATGTCATTTAGAAAATTACATAGACAAAGCAGAGCTAATGGGAATTTATTTAATATATATTGTAAAGAATTTCATTCAGAATTTTATTTAAAATTTCATTTAGATTTTTACTATTACAAATATTTATATAAATAGAGTGATATTATATCATATCAAATTATTTCAGAGCAATTTTAGCTATGGTTTAATATGTTTTTAGAACATGTTTTTAGAATATGTTTTTAGAGTATCACAAGCATACTAATAATGTCACAGTACCTTTTGGTATAGGTTAAAGTGAACATGGCTGCTTTAAGTTTAGAATAAATTTAGAATGAGATCAGAATAATTAATTATTTTATGGCGCCAAAACAGGTATAAAATGTATGTTCAGATGTAGTGTCATTGGTTCTGATGAAATCTGTATTACGGCAGATGAAAGTGCTCAACCCTTGTGTTTTTTGTTTTGTGTAATAAAGTGCAGCTTGTGATTAACATCGGTTTCGAGTGATTGGGAGTCAATATTCTGCATTTTGGATTACAGTTGTGTTATTTCTACATTTCTTTCATTCTTCAGTTGTTTGATGGCAGGAGAGGGCTCTCCGAACACTTCATTGAAACCGGAGGAGTATATGGCACTTCGAGAGGAGGTAACGTCGCTGAAGGGTGACGTCAGTAAACTCCTGGACATGGTGAACAAGCTCACAGCAGTCGTTATGGAGAGCGGAGGTGCCGCTCATACCAACAAGCATGTTATTACAGACTGTGTTCAAATCCAGAGCGGAGGTTCCGCACACGACAACCAGCAAATGATTTCCGAATTCATTCCTGCCAGAAACGGCAAAGGTGATGAAGACAGAGTAAGAGCAAAATTCATCATCTTGGATGATGCGGCGGACTGTAGCTACACCAGCGATATACCTAATGGACAGGGAGAGGCACCAGTGGCGGAAAGCAACCAACGTATCGATTTGGGAACTAATACAGTCAACATTTCCCTAGAGGAAGATTTCACTTTTGATTTTAGCATGGTCAACCTGAATGCAGACAATGAAAAACTGGGTGCACGTCCTAAAAAACATCATGGGAATTTTAGGACATATTCCACTGTGGTTAACAAGACTTCTCATAGTAACAAAGGTACTGTAAATAATTATTTCTTATCTAGTCCCAAAAGTTTGCATTTTAAAAGAACGGACATTAAATCTAAAGATTCAGGACTGTTCAATATGTTCAATGATTTTGTTTCAGATGAATTTGATTTTTTGAACAAGCACAACTTTAAGGGACATTTTAATGAAACACCTGACAATATAAATTTTAATAATTATAACAAAAAATATGATATTAAATCTAGAATATATCTACTGGGTAAAAAACTGATACAGTTGAAATGTGTAAAGATGGATATTGCATATTTTGAGAAATGTATAGCCTTAAAAATAGTTCCAAAAGGACTCAGGTTTTTTAAATTGCCATTAGGCATCCAGATTGACTCTAGTATAAGAACAGATTTTAATCATATGTTCGATGAATTTGGATTTACTTTTATGAAACATCTTATCAAATGTAATGAAGAAAAAGTTAAAGCATTATTAGAAGACGTGTATAATTTAAATGAATCTATTAAGGATGAATTGTTTGAAAGATGGTATGACTGTTACTCAAGCCAATTTAGTCAGGCTACAGTCAAAGTGAAAAATGCGTATGAAAGGAAAATGCACAAATTAGACAGGGACATGGACTCATATAGAAAAGAAAGAGCATATGTTTGGCCAAAAAATGATAGAGACACAGAGGGAACATTTGAGGTGGCACATTCTAGAAGCAATAAAAGATATATGCGGAGGAATGAGGAGGAAAATTTTCAAGGGGGGCGATACTTTCCTGCACCAAAGAAACAGCAAAGGAGGTATTAGAGAAACACAGCAGCTCCACTATAGTGAACACTGTAGACGCAGATTATGGCATGGTTCTAGGCAAGGACCGAGTTATGGAGCTACCCCCTATACTAAGGCCGGATAGTGATGCTACTTTAGATTCAGCCCACAGCCAAGGGCCCAGTATTAGCAGCTACCATGGTTTTAACGTGTATAATTACACTGACACCCCTGTTACTAATGACCTCATATCACTCTTTAGTAAAGGTATGAAGTTTATACCTACGGTCAAGTTTAATTTGTTCGATCTCATCAAGGAAATTAAGCTTTTCTGTAGAAGGTTAAATCTGGCTATCCAATTCAATGATAGTTCTAACAAGACATTAGATAGTAGGAATTCCAACATCTTAAAGAAAAAAAGTACGTATATCCCAACCACGAATTCTCAGGTTATTATATATGAGAATATGGTTTGTCACGACATTTACCATCTATATAAAGACATCAGGTATGACAAGAAATTAGGAAACGCTTTTTCAGACAATTTAACCACAGATGAAAGAACATGCTTGAAAGAATTAATTACCAATAAAGAGATCAGAATCATGAAACCTGATAAAGGTGGAGGAGTTGTGATTTTTGATAACACCCAGTATTACAATGAAATTCACAACATCTTATATGATTCAGGTAATTACGAAAAGGTGTCCTTAAACCAGATTAATATCGGACATAGATATATTGACAATGCCTTAGAAGAATATTTTATTGACAATCGCATCACTAGTGAAATATATGAATATGCTAGAACAGACCATCCGGTTTTGGCACATATAGTCGGAATCCCAAAGATACATAAGAACCAGATTAAACCACCTTTTAGACCCATTATCTCAGGATCCAAGTCCAAGACATTCAAGATAGGAACAATTATTGATAAGTGGACCAAGCACATCTATAATAAGGTCAACCACTTGGTCAAAGATTCATGGGATTTTCTTGGTAAATGAACTATGGACAAGTGGGACGAAAATCTTACGTTCTTAACCATTGATGTCCAAGATCTCTTTTCAAGCATTCCTGTGACCACGGGACTGGATTATTTCTACATCAGTTTAAGCAAATATTCAGACAGCAGCTGGGATAGAGTGAATTTGATAATGGACATGATGAATTTGGTGTTGGAACACAATTACATAGAACATCAAGGTGAATTTTTCAGACAATCCCGAGGGGTGGCCATGGGAGCATCATGTGCTCCAGTCTTCGCTAACATGGTCATGCTAGAGTGGGAAAATTTACACATTTTTTCAAGTGAATTTTACAAACACATCAGGTTATATACTAGATTCTTGGATGATGTGTTCATCATTTGGACAGGACCAACTGAAATGATTCCCACCTTTGTGGAATACCTCAACAACACCACGGATTTTTTAAGATTCACGTTCCAACACGATAAAAAGGGTATTGCATATTTAGACACGTGGATAGGCAATACTGGAACCGGATTTGTGTCCAGATTGTATAGGAAGTCCACTTTTTCTAACGATTACATTCATTTTACCAGCTGCCACCCACGTCATATTTTCAAAAACATTGTGAAGGGTCAATGTATTAGAGCAGCAAGGATGTCATCAACCCTCGAAGATATGAATAGTGAAATAGACAATATCACACTACTATTCACAGAGAGGGGCTACCCCAAGAAATTATTAGACAACATCACAACATATGTAAAAGCACAATGGGGACTCAAATACACACCTTTGTTAGGGAGACCTACTGGGCTACAAGGAGATCAAAGTCGGGCTTACAACAAACAAGTATGTGTCATTCGATTCAATCCTTTTGTCAATTTGATCATGGACATTTTGAAGAAGCATTGGAATATTATTATCTCTTCGGGAACTTTAGGCAGTATAGTCGGAACTGAGATATGTACTGTGTATAAAACTGGTAACAATATCAAAAGAATTTTGGAATGTGGAATGAAATATGAAAGAAACAAGAGTACAAAAGGGACTAGTAAATGTGGAAGATGCAAACAATGTATATACATCAATACTACACATACTATTAGACTTAACAACATCATGAATACTAAGGTAATGTGCAGCATAGGGAATTGCGATTCTCAACGTCTAGTGTATATAGCAACCTGTACTGCGTGTCCGGCCTTTATATAGGCAAAACGGAGAGGAAGATAAAGACACGGATATATGAACACATGTACAGGATAAAAACAAGACAAGAAAAATGCATTATACAGACACATTCATGACAAAGGTATTGACCACAAGTTTAGGTTTTCCATCATAGACCAAGTAGATATTAAGGAAAAAGGAGGAAACTGGAAGACATTCCTGGCATGGAAAGAAAGTAGATGGCAAATATGCACAGACGCCACCACACCGCCAGGTATTAATGATTTCATTAGTTTGAAACCATTGTTAGCATTAAACTAAGAGCATCTGTAACACTACTCTATCCACACATCACAGCACATATGTACTTGTAGCAGTATGTACTTAGGGTCAAGGTTTTAATTTTTCGACAAGAGGATGTACATAATTAGGCCAACATAGGTGCAGGATTATGTAAGTGAAGTTTTATTATAGTACATTTCATACCCGGTTATGTCATTTAGAAAATTACATAGACAAAGCAGAGCTAATGGGAATTTATTTAATATATATCGTAAAGAATTTCATTCAGAATTTTATTTAAAATTTCATTTAGATTTTTACTATTACAAATATTTATATAAATAGAGTGATATTATATCATATCAAATTATTTCAGAGCAATTTTAGCTATGGTTTAATATGTTTTTAGAACATGTTTTTAGAATATGTTTTTAGAGTATCACAAGCATACTAATAATGTCACAGTACCTTTTGGTATAGGTTAAAGTGAACATGGCTGCTTTAAGTTTAGAATAAATTTAGAATGAGATCAGAATAATTAATTATTTTATGGCGCCAAAACAGGTATAAAATGTATGTTCAGATGTAGTGTCATTGGTTCTGATGAAATCTGTATTACGGCAGATGAAAGCGCTCAACCCTTGTGTTTTTTGTTTTGTGTAATAAAGTGCAGCTTGTGATTAACATCGGTTTCGAGTGATTGGGAGTCAATATTCTGCATTTTGGATTACAGTTATAAAATCAATTGCTTGGTTAACAACTGATAAACTGATTTAATATTTCTTTAATGTTGATTCAATAAAATACTTGTCTTTCCCTAAAATATTAATAAATATGAATAAAACTAAATAAATAACTTTACAAAAGTGGGATAAAAATATGTTATATTGCACGTAGGGACTAAAATATACAGAGCTATTTAGTTTATTAGGAGTTAGACCCCCTAGTATTACAATTTAGCTGCTCTTAATTTGAGCAGAGGTAGAATACTAGTATGCTCATTGAGTCCTGGTGGATTATAGGATTCTAATGTCATTTGCCACCAGAGTTCACTGTATTCCAACTTCTCTTCCCAGGGCCCTCCTCTAACATCTTTATCTGTGTGCTCAATGACAGAAAATAGAAAACTAGCTTGATGACATTCTTGACTATGTTTAAACAATGCATTAGTTTCCTTTCCATTTTTAATATCATTTAAATGTTCAAATATACGTCTTTTCAACTTCCTTTCTGTCTTTCCTATGTAGAAAGCCTGACATTTCATACAACTTACAAAATATACTAGACCCATTGACTCACAATTGTAGAAGTATTTATCATTAACTAATACTCTATTCCTACTCCTGATGTTAATTTCATTCCCATTAAGAATATATATACATTGGGCATGCAAAAAACAAAAACTGCTAATATCCCCGTAAATACCGAAGGTTCGGTTTTACTATCGGTAAAACCTAGGACTAGTAAAGAATCGGAGCTCATGGGTGCGAGAGGGGACACCGGCTGCCGAATTGAATCGAATGAGGGCAGTTTTGATCCTGCCATTACACCAAAAGCGTTACAAAACGGAATGAGGGAAAGGAATGACTTCAGTCCACCTAGGGAGAAGAGAAACACGCGAACACAACGCGGTTCTAATAACAAAGGTACTGTTTCTCCTATTAAGGAGATTAATGACTGGCTACAGCAAAAATACAATTTTAAAAACAGTGTGAACGATACTTCAGTTAAAACGAACAATAATACTTACAAAGACAATTTACACAGTTTGTTCAAACTAATGCATAAACATAGGACTTTGAATGTGGAAAATTCCTATTTAAATGAATTTATTTGTAAAAACATTGTACCTAAAGGGTTGAGAATGTTTAAATATCCCAATAATGTGGTACCAGGTTCGCTTTTTCATACAGAATTATTAGAAATTTTTAACAGGTGTGGGATAGAGATGTTGAAACTTATGGTAAGGGAAAATATCAGAATTCAAGAAGAGCTTTTAAAAGAAATTGAGACTTTAAATAAAGTTGTCACTAGTGACCTCATGTTTTCTGTAGAGGAAGAAAAGAATAAATATTTTAACATCAGAAAGGAGATAGATAGTAATATGGAAGACTTGGTTGGGAGAAAAATTAAGAAAATGGAGAGAGACATGAATGAATACAAAAATAAGACAAGTTATCCCAATCCACCTTATAGGAAACATTTTCAGGAGGTAATTTATAACAACAAAGGGAGGGCTAATGTGGATATTAGTAATAACTTGGAACCTTTAGACAGGCTTTCATCCTATGAGGATGAATTTCCACCACTTAGGAGATCTGAAAGAATTATGAATCAACAAGTAGATCAAGGAGAAAATTTTCAGTGGAGAGGGGGAAGAAGGGGCAGAGGGAGATATTAGATAAGAACTCTGAAATCAAATACCCCCACCCCCCAACTGAAATCATTCAGTTTAATAATAGATGGACATACAACAAGTTTCATATTTATAATTTTAGTTATTTGAATTTACACAAAGGTCATTTTGAATTATTATCTAAAGGTTTAAAATACATACCTGCTACACAAGGTGATATAGCTAAATCATTATTAGAAATCAAACTATTTTTGAGAAAAGTAAATCTACAATTGGTGCTCCCTAATAAAGGTCCCCAAAATAGTGTAAATACTTTAAGACGTAGATCTACTTATAACCCCCCCTCCATCCTTGGTTGAGAAATTTGGAAAAAATAGTTGAGAACGAGATAAGGAAAGAAGTGACAAAAGATCAAAGACCTCATTACAATTTAACTAAAGAAGAAATGAAAATATTAACAGAGCTCAAGCAAGATCACAATCTAAGAGTTATGAAACCGGATAAAGGGGGAGGCATTGTCATAATGGAGAAAATGGAGTATGAAAGCAGGATGTATAAAATCCTATGGGACAACAATAAATATGAGCATGTATCAAAAAATGAGATAAATATTGCCTATAATAAGATAGATATGAAACTTCAAGATATGTTATTAGAAGGTTTAATAATTGGTGAGACACTAGCTTATTTATGGGTGGACAAACCAAAAATTCCTATGATATTTGGTATACCCAAGATTCATAAGAGTGAGATAGAGCCCCCTCTAAGACCTACTGTATCTGCTGTAGGGTCAAAAACACATGCACTAGCCAAATTTGTGGATGTTAAGTTAAAGGAGGTGTGGTTGGAAAGGAAACAAATTTTAAAAGATTCATGGGATCTCTTGAAAGTTATACCCAATATTAACAACATAGAGGGTATTGTCTTTGTCACAATAGATGTCATTGACTTGTTTTCCTCTATTCCTTATCAGGAGGGTACTAGATTTTTTGAGGAAATTGTTTATGGGTACCCAAAGTTAACTAATAATGACAAGCTTTTGTGTGTTTGGTTGATGGAAACAATATTACAAAATAACTTCTTATGCTTCAATGGTGAATTTTACAAGCAGATCCAGGGAGTAGCTATGGGGGCAGCATGTGCCCCCACCTATGCTAATTTGGTTCTAGCTAAATGGGAAGAGGAATTTGTCCTGAATAGTGCATTCAGCTCTTCCTGGATAAGCTATCACAGATTTTTAGATGATATTGTAATTTTTTGGACAGGGACTGAAGAAGAACTAAGAATATTCATGGAATATTTAAATAATACAACTATTTTTTTGAAATTTACTTATCAAAGTTCCCTCAATGTATTACAGTATTTAGATATAGAAATCTATAAAAAGAAAGGAGGTTTAGAATCTAAGGTTTATAGAAAACCAACATACTGTAATTCCTACCTACATTTTGGTAGTTCACACCCTCTGCACGTAAAAAAGAATATTATCAAAGGTCAATATGTCAGAGGGTGTAGAATGACCAGTAATGACGAAGACTTTATAGTGGAATGTGATTTATTGGAAAACATGTTTAAGGATAGAGGATATCCAGAAAAATTTATTAGAGATATCAGAAATTAGGTCATGAATGGTAAAGAGACCAAGTTTAAACCTATAATAAAGGTAATTGACAAAGATATGACAACAGGACAAAGTAAGAGTAGAACAACTAACACTGATGATTATCACACAGCCCTCACTCTAGAATATAATGCTATTAACAACAAAATAAGACATATATTTTGTAATGAATGGAATAGATTCATAGGGTTGATGGACTTGGATAAGATCAATAAGGGGCCTGTCAACATTGTTTACAAAAATTCTAGAAGTATGAGGAACATTTTGGAAAGTAAACATGTCCTACCTACCCATGAAAGAAGAAGGAAAGGCACTTATAAGTGTGGTAGATGTGCCCAATGTATATATATTCTTAATGGGAATGAAATTAACATCAGGAGTAGGAATAGAGTATTAGTTAATGATAAATACTTCTACAATTGTGAGTCAATGGGTCTAGTATATTTTGTAAGTTGTATGAAATGTCAGGCTTTCTACATAGGAAAGACAGAAAGGAAGTTGAAAAGACGTATATTTGAACATTTAAATGATATTAAAAATGGAAAGGAAACTAATGCATTGTTTAAACATAGTCAAGAATGTCATCAAGCTAGTTTTCTATTTTCTGTCATTGAGCACACAGATAAAGATGTTAGAGGAGGGCCCTGGGAAGAGAAGTTGGAATACAGAGAACTCTGGTGGCAAATGACATTAGAATCCTATAATCCACCAGGACTCAATGAGCATACTAGTATTCTACCTCTGCTCAAATTAAGAGCAGCTAAATTGTAATACTAGGGGGTCTAACTCCTAATAAACTAAATAGCTCTGTATATTTTAGTCCCTACGTGCAATATAACATATATTTTTTATCCCACTTTTGTAAAGTTATTTATTTAGTTTTATTCATATTTATTAATATTTTTGGGAAAGACAAGTATTTTATTGAATCAACATTAAAGAAATATTAAATCAGTTTATCAATTGTTAACCAAGCAATTGATTTTATAGCAATTGATTTTTTAAGAGCATTTTTAGATTTTTAACATTTTTTTGTATGACATATCATAAGTTAGGAAGGTAATAAAGTTGTGATGTAATAATTTTAATGGTCACTAGATGGCGCCAAAGGTCTTATGTAATGAGTTAGTTTTGTATTTGAAATGACGTTTTTATTGCTTTTTAACATGTTTAAAGTGGATTTGTATTTAATTTTTAATATGTTTATCAAAGCATCTAGTCCTGTGATTTTTTAAAAAAATCAGTTTATAGTTAGTACAAACAATGAAATTTATACCATAACATTCAAATGCATTAGATTAGGGTAAAATTATTCCAGTTGCAACATTATATAAATCAATTTATCAATTTATCAATTATTCTATTTAACAGTGACAGTATATAAAGATGTTCTGATGGGTTCATTATTCATCTGATGAAGTGTGTACTTGGAAAACGAAAACACAGTGGTTTTGAAGGGCATTTATGCTTGTGGAGTTCGTAATGTGCTGTTCGTATTTTGTTGCTGTGGATTTTATTGGAGCCTAATAAACCCCAGGATATTTTAATTGGAATTCTTGAGTTATCCGTACTTTTTTCTTCTTGGTTTGGTTTCCACATTTGTGTTTCTGGTAACTATATGAGAAGATTACTCTTGCTTAGTTTATTTGGGAGGTGGAAGGAGAAGAGTCCAGGAGCCCCTGAAGAAAGGCCCTAGCAAAGCCTGATCTAGACCTAGAGAAGAAATCAAGCTTATAATGCTTTGTAAAATTATGTACAGAGGACCAAGTTGCTGTTTCTAGAATAATTCTAGAATCCAACCCTTTCCAAAAGGCCATACATAAGCTAAAACCCTGGTAGAATGGGCCTTGACCCTGCCTGGAATAGCTTCATTGTGGTGAGTATAACGAAGGAAAATAGCCTGAAACAACCATTTTTAAATAGTCTGCTTTGACACAGGTTGTCCTTTCCTCTTACCTTAACAAGAAATGAACAATTGATCTAAAGATCTCAAAGATTCTATCAAGATAGTACCAGAGTTGTCTGTGGACATTCAAGGTATGGAGGATCCTCCCTCATTTTTGGCTCAGAAAATAAAATGGGGAGATTGATAGTTTGGCTTAATGTAAACTTTGCCAAAATGAAGGACTGGTTCTCAAAGAAACCCTGTCTCTTTGAAAAATGAGATAGGGTTGACTCACCATAAGAGCTTTTAACTCAAATACTTTTCTTGTAGAGTTCAGAGCAATCAGTAAAACTGTTTGCAATAAACCTGAAGTCAGCCATGTTATCTGGGTCAAACTTGAGCAAGTGTTAACTTCTCTAACACAAAATTAAGATCCCAAGGAGGGGCCACCAGTTTTTCTTGGAGGCCTCTTAGGCAAAACTCTTTTCAAAGGCATTTTGACATGAGAATGCAATGGAAGAGGAGGATCCATAGGAAGACATGCTGAAATGACCAATAAATGACCCTTGACAAAGGAGTAAAAAAGGCCATAGGATAGGAACTCACAAATATTGTAAATCCAGACAACAACAAGCATTAAATTGTTGCCGATTATGCTGTTGGCACCAACTAGAAAACCTTTTCCAGTTACTAATATATGATCTTCTAGTAGCAGGCTTTCTTGCTTCCATTAGTACCTGCTGCACACCCTCAGTAAACAAGTGGCTGAAGGAAATGCAGACCCTATAATCCAGGCAGTCAGTTGACATTGACTGGGGCTGGAATGCATCAAACACCCCTGATCCTGTGTGAGTAGGTCCATTCTTTGAAGACGCTTGAGGTAACTCTCCCTGGTCATTTCCAAGACAGAGGTGAACCACTGTGAACTGGGCAAGAAGGGACGCACCACAATGACCTTGGGGGGGGTTCCTTCTGAATCTTTAGAAGTACCTTGGATATCAGTGGAATGGGTAGACAGAATATGGTAATATTTCTGTCCAAGGAAAAGAGAAGGCATCTGTCTTCCTAGCCGTCTTGCATGGAGTCCTGGAGCAGAATCTTGCCAGCTGATTGTTTAGAATGGAGGTAAATAGGTCCACTTGAGGAACTCCCTACTGATGGACTACATCTTGGTAGACCACCTGATCTAGTTTTCACTCATGATGATCTGCCCTTATTCTGCTCAGTCAGCCTGAGACACAGTTTTGCTTAGATGGCGTGTAGGAAGCATATAGAGTGAGACTGTGCTGTACAGCTATATCTCAAGCTAACATGGTTAGTCTACAAGGGGGTACAACCTGGTTCCTCCTTGCTTGATGAGGTACCTCTTGAAAGTGGTATTATCTAACAACTTGAAGAGGTCCTGGGGACCACAGATGATTCATGAAGTTAAAAACCTTGATCAGGGAAAGCATATCTTTTATATTTATGCGCTTGCATCTCTCCATGATGTCTCACACACCTTGCACTTTTATACCACCTGAAACCGCTCCCCATGCAAAGTCAGATGTGTCTATTGTGACTACTTTGGGACAGAGAGGGAGAAGAGAACACCCAAATTGAAGGGTATTTCCTGTTTCCAACAAGTGATTTTTCTTCTGACAAAACCCAGCACTGGGATTTGAAAAGCCAAAGGATGTTGGTGATGGGACCAAAGAGATTTCAGATACCATTGCATCTTCTCATACACAGACTGTCCAGGGGTATCATAAGAATCATAGACGCCAGGAGACCAAAAACCTGAGGTATTCTCTCACAGTGACCAAAGTCTAAGTGGAAAATCTTACAACTAGATCTAGACATAGATACAAGGTCCCTTGAATAGTCATTTTGACTACTTGGACTGTTCTTGGTTTTGGAGGGGGGGAGGGTCTCCTGAAATCTTTTTTGGAACACTCTTGCCATTTCTTAAACTGTTTACCTGCATTTTCCTGAGACCAAATGACCGATCTTCCTTCATGGGTAGAGCCTGAACTAGATATCAGAGGGAGTCTTTTGTTTTTGATAGAAAAATAAGCATAACTACTGCACTGCTGTAGATTATGTAACACTGCTGTCTCAAAACACCTGGTTCTCAAGTTTGATTGTTAGCTGGGGTGTGTTCTGTATACATTATACACACAGCCTCCATTTTGTCCATATGGGTTTTCAATAGAGGGTCCAGCTTCCTTTGACATCCAAAAGGCTCTCAGGCAGCTGATTTGACTATGCCCAAAACTGCCTCTTGGTGTAAACCACTGCATGCATCCTGCAGTGGACTGGCATTTCATCTAGGGCTATTTTATACAGTATGCCTAATACTTCCCGGGGTAGTGTGGTTAGGCTCCTCATGACCTTAAAATGGATGAAGCAGTAAAGAAAAATAATTAATTATTCACATTTCTATCTTAAAACATTTATGTATGCAGTACAACCCTTATTATTCTTATAGGTTCATAGGTTCATACTAGGCTATCTGCCCTAGGGCATTTGTAAGCCTAGCCAGAGTGTGTTTGGCTTTCGCCACCCATTTTAAATTAATTTTGCTATGCCCTTTTTCGAGGTTAGTATACTGTGCCTCTGTCTAACAGTGACACAGAAGTGATACCTGGGGTAAACCTACGATCCCCCATCCACTCATCAAGATTCCTCTTGAAGAGAGTCAATGAGGGACTCTGCCTAACCTGGACTGGGATTTTATTCCAGAGTGAAGGGAGCCTCTGGGTTATGAAACTGTCCCTCCAGCATGTCCTATTTATTTCAGTGCTGAGGTTCAAGTCTCTCGAGTGCGTAGCTTGATGGGATTTGGATTTTCTGAGGTGCAGCATGTCCATTAATTCCAGGTTGGACATGGCTTTATACGTCAGGCACAGATCGCCTCTGAGCAGGCGGTATGCCACTGAGTACAGCTGGAGTTTCTTTAACGGGGCAGCATATGACATCTGTTTGAGCCCTTTGATCCCTCTTGGTGAGGTACTTTTGGGGTCTTTCCAGTTGCTGCAGGTGTCTGGTAAGGTACATCCCAAAAGGGGCATTGTACTCAATTATGGGCCTGATGACGGATGAGTAAAGAGGCACGATGACCTCCCCTGATCTTGATGTGAATCCCTTCATGATTAGGTGGGCTATATAACATGTTTTTCTAACCACTTTGGCCATGTGGTTGTCAAATGAGAGATTGCTATCAACTTGGGTCCCCAGGTCCCTAATTACTTCTTCCGTACTTAATGGATTACCACCTATGTGGTAATTTGTGAGCACTTTGTTTTTGCCAAAGGGGATGACTATACACTTTTTGGCGTTTAGCTTGAGGCCATGGCTCTGGCACCAGTTGTCTGTTTCTATGAGGCCCTTTTGGAGGATGCTTGTGACAGCTGGAGAGTCGATTATGGCACCCAGTTTGCAGTCATCTGCGAACTTGGTCAGCCACAGTCCTTCCATGTTGGCCTGTACCTCTGAGAAATATATACCGAACAAGAGAGGTCCCAGGACTGAGCCTTGTGAGACGCCACTTGTAACTGGTTTGGAGTCTGACATGGCTCCAGCAATTCTAACCATGTGGGTTCTGTCCTTGAGCCAGTTTGCAACCCATCTAGTGACATAGGGGTTTATATTTAAGCTGGTGAGCTTATCTATAATGCCCGAGTGAGGTATTGTATCAAAGGCTTTTGCGAGGTCCAGGAAGGCTGCGTGGACCACCTTCCCCTCATCAATGGCCTTGGTGACGCTTTCAAAGAAATTGACCAAGCTTAAGAGGCAGGATCTGCCCTTAACAAAGCCGAACTGGGTAGGATCCAGTGTCTGTAGGTCCCCAATATGTTTATTTATAAGGTCCATGATGATCCTTTCCATAGCTTTGCAGACCAAGCTAGTCAGGCTTATGGGGCGATAGTTTCCAGGATCCGTTGAGGCACCACCTTTGTGGAGAGGGACCACCGTTGCTGTACGCCACTCTTTGGGTACATATCCTGTAGTAAGGCTGAGATTGAACAGTAGTTTTATGTTTGGGTTTAGCTCTTCTTGGAGTTCATGTAGGACATAGCCCGGGACACCGTCTGGTCCCATTGATGCTGTGTTTTTTGCTTTGGAGAGGGCGGCTCATACCTGAGCATCTGAGATGTCAGGGGGGCAGCACACTGCTGGGATAGATATTTGCCCTTTTGGTGGGGAGTTTGCGCTGAACCTGTCAGCTAGGATGTTGGCAATGTCTGTGGGTTCGGTGTATTTTTTGTCATTTTGGACTAATTCTGAGCATATCTGGGAATTCCCACCCAGGTTCCTAACATAACTAAAGAAAGCCTTGTGATTATCCTTAGTGTCCTGTGCAAGTTTTCTCTCGAAGCTGGCCTTAGACGATTTTATGAGTGCCCATAGTTTTTTGCTAATAATGATCAGAGATGCCTTCCCTTTTTGGGATTTTGCTCTATCATGTAGTAGCTTCCTCATTCTGTTGTATAGTTTGTTTATGGCTGGGGTCCACCAGACAGGACGTCTGCCTTTGGAGGATTGGGTCTTGGTTTTATTTGGGATTGCATGATCCATGCATTCCTGAAGGTGTTCATAGAATGCATTTATAAAGGATTCTGCGGTCTGGGCCGTATTTTCCACAGGCCCAGGGGCTTTGAAGGATTCCACCTCAGTTTTGAGGAGTGTGAAATTTGCTTTAGAGAAGTTTTTCACTGTGGTTTTCTGGGCAGGGGGTGGGGTCGGGATGTGAATATCCAGTGAGATTAATTTATGGTCTGATCTTACCAGTGAGGGATACACTTCTGGTCTGGAGCATAGAGTCCCCATTTTGGTGATGATCAGGTCCAGTATGTTTTCCCCTCTTGTGGGAGTGGTAACAAGTTGTTGCATGTTTATAAATTCTAAGAACCTTTGGGCTAGGGTGTTGGAGATACAGTAATGCTCCCAGTCTATGTTTGTGTAGTTGAAGTCGCCCAATATAATGGTGTTTGGAGAGACCTTCATATTTTCCAGTGCTATCAGGAAGGCCGAGTGGAGTTCCTGGGTTTGGGAGTGTGGTCTGTAGCAGGCTATAAACTGGAAGGCAGTTTTACCCACTGTTAGTTGCACATGGATAGTCTCTGATGCTTCGTGCTGTGCCACCAACCTGGAGGTGTGGGTATCTTTGACGAATATTGATACTCCCCCTCCTTTTGTGGTTTGGTCCAAGTTTTGGGGCCGAAAAGCATGGTATGAGGTATAACCTGGTAGTGCTGGGGTGCTCTTGGGAGCCTTGAACCAGGTTTCTGTTAATGCACAGATATCGATGTTCTCCATGCTAAGGAGAGTTTCGAGTGCGTGCATCTTGAGGTTTAGACTTCTGGCGTTGAGTAGCATTACTCTTCGTTTCTTATCCCTTGTGATACCTATGGAGGTGGGTTTGTCTTTTGAGCCTTGCCTAAAAAAGGCACTATGGGGGTAGCAAGTGCCTTTGCCAGTATCCAAAAACCCAGGGGTGATAGGTGCAAGCCGTCCCTAGCGAAGCATTGTGGCTTGTCGAGCATGTCATCCCAGGCTGACAGGCATTGGATCCCCTTTGAATGACACCAATACTTAAGCCAACTGTTGAAATTAATCATCTTGTCTTCATATTGTGGCATCATTCTTGATGAGGGTAAGATGCTACTCAAGGTCAGGGTCATACCGGCCTGGGCTACATGCTCAGAGAGCTCCTCAATGTCTCTTTTCATGTAGTTCAGGGAGGTACGTCTCAGGTCATTCACACCAGCATGGACAATGACTGAGTCATATTTGTACTTGCCTTGGAGTGACCTGAGTGCTTATGTTATGTGGCTGATCCTAGCGCCCGATAGGCAGCTCACCGTGACCTTCTCCTTGTTCAGCCTGGTGAGCGGGACGTCAGTGTGCCTGACGATAGTCTCACCTATTACAAGTGTATCAGGTGTGTTGTTTAGCCTTATGGGCTGTGACTGTTCGGCACACTGGCTTTGTGAGCTATGTGTTGCACGTGTTTTGTTTTGGGGTAGCGGTTGCTTGGGTGTCTGCTTTGGAGGTCTCTGCTGCTTAGGCAGATTTTTATTTAGAGCCTCCGAGTATGTTTTTGTGTGTTTATGTGTTTGGTTTGCTGTCGTGGTAGGTCTTATGTGAGACTGGAATTGTAGTGAGTGTGGTTTCCTTCGCCTCCTGACTGGTTACGCCAGTACTGAGTTGAGAGAGTTTAGCCTCCAGTTTGGCTATATTGTTGCATCTCTCACATGTGTTGGAATTTGTTGGGAGGAGGAGAGGGTTGTCTGTGTACATGAGGCAGTTGTAACATTGCCTCAAGATTCCCAGATTCACCAGCTGGACCAGAGAGGAGATTGACAACTGACCTTTGGACATGCTAGAATAGTATTGGGAATTCCTTTATAATTGAAAAAAAGGGCCAATAGGGAACAAGGTACTCCAGGGGAGTTTATAAGGGTGTAGTGCTTTTAATTTTTTAGTGCTGACTTATATAATTGCTTTAGTGAGCAAGTGCCAGGTAACTTAAATGCAATGTGCTACAGGTAACTTAAATGCAAAAATGACAAACAGTAACTTTCATTCAAGTGAAAAAAGGAAATAAGTACAGTAAGCAATGCAGATATCACTAGGGATCCACAGAAGCGCTGAAAAGCCGCGTTTTAGGTGGAATTAGAGTTTCAGGGAAATAAGCAAACAAACAACAAGCATACAAACAAAGCTAGATTCAGCAGGCCTGGATCCAGTCTATGCTACAGCAAACAAGGTGTATCAATTTCAGTAAGAAACAGTTCAAATATGCAGGCACTATAAGCCTTTAACCAGAAATTCCCAGCTCAGAAGGGCAGAGTCCAGCCTCTCCTCCCACAAGAGTGCAGACCACAAACCTTCTTAATGTAAAATAACTGGCCTGAAGCCCAAGTGCTTAAACCAGAACTAATACACTTTTAGAATAACAGACACTGAGCCCTCAATCAGCAGTTCCCAACTTAGAAGGATGTAAGCTACCTGTCCTGCCACCACAGTGCAGGCCACAAACCTTCCTAATGTAAAACAACTGGTCTGAAGCTCAAGTGCTTAATCCAAAAGACTTAGAATGATAGCTACACTTTAATCAAGTTACTACCAAGCAGTAATAAATACAATTGAATACTTTAAAGAATGCCTGGATTAGTGCTCAAGTTATACAAACAAAGCTAGATTCAGCAGGCCTGGATCGAGTCTATGCTACAGCAAACAAGGTGTACCAATTTCGGTAAGAAGCAGTTCAAATATGCAGGCACTATAAGCCTTTAGCCAGAAATTCCCAGCTCAGAAGGGCAGAGTCCAGCCTCTCCTCCCACAAGAGTGCAGACCTCGAACCCTCTTAATGTAAAATAACTGGCGTGAAGCCCAAGTGCTTAAACCAGAATTAATACACTTTTAGAATAACAGACACTGAGCCCTCAATCAGCAGTTCCCAACTTAGAAGGATGTAAGCTACCTGTTCAGTAAAACTGCTTGTATTTTTTCCATTTGTGAGTGTAAAACATATTTCAAATGCACACTTATTTTTCACATCTGAATAAAACAGCAGTCAAGTATATCACAAGAAATGTAATAGCATTAGATGCATGTTTCACAGCTTGTAAATATTTCATCTGGAGTAGATGAGACATGAAATTAATATCTAATAGCAACCTGCCTTTTTAAATTATGCATGTCAGACATTTAAACTGCTAAATTCAATAGCAAACAGTATTTTAAATAAACATGCTTCTTTTTCACTCTACTTGAAAATTGTCCAGCTATTACATCATGTCTGATGGTTCCATTAGAATCATGCCTGCAAGAAAAAAAATCTAACGAAAACTGTTGCCATTATACTTTTTGAAAAATTAATAGTATGTTGTAATATGTCCATTTCTAGAAGCAGTTATCTCTTGTTATAAATAATGCAGTAAGATTTAGTGGAAAAACAGACTGTGCTTGCAAACTCTGCCTTGCTTGTCCAGTATATGCTCTTCCATAGTAAAATTACACTTCATACAATGGGTTATCTTTTCTGCATAGTCTTTCAGTTTGGTTTTCTTTCCGGTGTTACACGTTCGTATGACAGAACTCATCTCATTACAGCTACTGTTCTAATTCTAAAGTTTTGATTTAAGCTTAATTTTCAAAAGCAGTCATTCAAGGAAATATCCTGTTATGCTATCTGTACTTCTACGGTATCTTAAGGAAATATTAATATTGTATTTCCGTAGTATTCTTTTATTAAAAGCTCTTCCCATTGTCTATATAAATTAGCCTGTTTTGTTGCAGCAAGTGTATTATTTTCTATTTTCAAAACTTATGCATTTGGCAACATTAGTGAACCGCTGCCTTTTGAAAGCTGGACCATTAGTAGTGCAGCCTGCACAATCTCAGTCGTGCAATATAACGAGGTAACTTTGCTCCTGACTGTGGTTATTGCACTTGCAAATAACTCTCTCAATGCAGGATATGCCCTATAATCATCAATAATGACTGACAAATGTTCATGGGAGAAAATGAAACAAAAATTTAATACTAAACTCTGTCCATGACTGATTAGACGGTAACATCTTAATCCTCTGTCAGTTAGCTATGTGAATTATGGCCACGGGATGTCCACTAGCTGCTACCTCCAGTCCCAGGTGCGATTCCCTCATCCTCTACCAGTCTGCAGTACAACTCTGATCAAGTCATTTAAAAAGCAGTGCGTTCTGGACAACTGAAAATTTGGGCTAGGCTCTAAAATGGTCTCCTGGACCATATACCTGGTAATTAAATAAGAACTTATAAACAGATATTGCTGTCTTGCTTGGCACATTTGTCTGGCAAATTGAATATCAATGAATCAGTTTATGTACTTGACAGGGTTGACAAGTCAGAAGACTTTTTCTCACTAAGGCTCTTATTCTGACTATTTCTCGGTGAATCTCTGGCAGTCTGTAGAGCTTCTATTTGTCATGAAGCTCTCTGTCGGGTTACTACAGCAGCAGTTGGCTTCTCCAGCTGATAGCATTCCATGCATGAAGGCCCAGAATCTGCCCATACAAAATTAAGTCTGTTCCAACACTGAACACCTGAAAATGAAACAAGCTAAACATCAGACCAACTTGCCAATGGCTGGCACATGGACAATACATCAGCAGCATCCTTTTTTCCAACAGAACTGTGTCCAGAAGCCTTCCCTACAAATTAAGTCCGTTTCAAACCTGAACTCCTAAACTAAAACAAAGCTAAATATTAGACCAACTTGATGATGCTGATAATAATACAGTGGCAAAACCCTTTTTCCAACAGAACTGTGCCAGAATCCTTCCACACAAATTAAATCTATTCCAAGCTTCAACTCTACAAACTGAAATCAAGCTAAACATCAGACCTGCTTGCCGACACGCAGAGAATACAGAGGTGGCATCCTTTTTCCAATACAACTCTGTATGTTAAATAAATGCCAGAAATTACTTCCCAATCAAGCCACTGAGAGCTACAGTGGCTGGAAGTGGACATCCATAAACTGCTGTAACCCAACCCTTAGCCCTGTATCTGCTTTCCCCTCTATCTTCTTACTAGGTTTTAGTAGCATGTTCCTGCTCTGACTATTAAGAGCTAAGCCCAAAAGTACGGACTTAATAAAAACTCCTTCCTCCCTTGGGAGCTCTGCTAAACTGCTCGTTTCTAGCACCAACTTGATCCAAAAATTGGGTGGGGGTGGAACCATTCCCTCTCTCTCACACTGTTGCATTCCTGCCCCTCTGATACTGATCACACAACTCCCAGTGCCATTTTAGAATTACCGCTCTCTGCTGCATTAATACAGTGGCGGACAGCCTCTCCGGCATATACAAGTGTCTCATGTATAAAGGTTTTCCTTGTGAAATGCTGAATTGGACCTTTAGCAACTGCTTGTTTATTAATAAGTGTTATTAAATGCTTGTTTTAAACTGTAACTTGAATATTTTAAACTGCCTGTTTCTAGCTAACTGTACCCAAATGATGTTCTGTTTACCCACATACAATAACTTATTATAACATGCTGTACTCAATGATTGATTCATACCTGTGCTAAACTAGGTTTTACTGCTTTAATGGAAGGACACGTTTAATGAATAGGAATGCTAACTGGTCAGTGGTTAAAGTTTGGCTTGGAAGCAATACCTTGATAAAGTTAGCATTCAGCAATATTTTCATTGTAAGCTTGTTTCAACCCAGTTAAATTGTCTAAAATGGAATGAAAAGCAGAGGTATATAGATGAATTTTATGTTATAGGCTCAGTATCATTTCAAGCTGTGCTGGGCCATTTCTTGGATATTATGAAACCAAGCAGACTCAAGCTGGTGCCATACTGCAAGATATGTAGACCCCACCTAATACTGCCTAGTGGTAGCTATAGATGGATCTAGAATTCAGTCTCTAATGTTGTCACAGACTCCTCGAAATATAATGGCACCAATTACAAGATAGGAAGCTGTTTTTGAATGCAATTTTAATCAGAGTCACTTGTCTTTCAGAAGTTATATAATTACTGGCACCTATATAAAAGAAGCTTGTATGTGGCTGATAGCTACGCCTGACCCTAGTATACTTTACAATTACAATGTAGACTTAGGCAGTATAACTGATGCAGTGGTCTTCGGGGCACTGATGGACTTGAGCTCCACTAAATACTGGATTATACAAATATCGTGTTTGTCTCTTTCAGTGCATTTTATTAATGCATGCTGTGATGATGATGATGGTTCAACTGTCTCTGACGAGCTAGCTCTTGAAGTGCATCATACAGACAGAATACTGGTGCAAGGAATAATGCTGCATAACAAACTGTTCACCTGTATATAATCTGAATTGGTGGTTTCAACCTAGATAGCTTTCTCTGCCAACGGGGATAATACTAGGACTCTCCATTGCACATTTCTGATACATATTTGATTAAATTTGGTGTTCTGGAGGCTAACATCCCCACCCCAACACTCACTTCCTTCGTATTTTCTTCTACAATGTCAATGAGGGTCTGCTAGGATTTGACGGTGATCTGCTACCATAGCACCTAGTCTCAACATTTTTTTATACTAAGCTTTTATTCTTATCTCTGTCTCTCTTCTCTCTATCACTGTAATGCAGGCTCAGAATTCTTCCATGCAAATTAAGTTACTCTACATACTGAATCTAAGCTCAACATCAAACCTACTTGCTAATGACGGACATGTTGACAATACAGTGGCAGTGTCCTTTTTCAAACAGAACTGTGTGGATTAACAATTTCTGACACATTTATCTCATCATTCAATATTGCACACTCAAGCAGCAAGTGCTACAGTGGCTGTAAAATTATGTCCATAAACTGTTACAGCCCATCCATTAGTACTGCATCTGCTTTTCTTGCATTTCTCACTAGGTTTACTGGTATATTTCTACTTCTCGACTAGTAATGTCTAAGCCCAACAAGTACTGATTTTAACTCTTTCCTAGCTTGGGACTGTTCTGGCACCAATTCAACAGTCAAAATGGCCTGCTCCATTTCCCATGGTACACTCAAGCTCATTTCACTCCCCTACCCTACCTCCAATTTGTACCCATCCCACCCCACTTGTACTACACTTTTCCTCACATAAACCATCTACCAATTCCAAACCACCCCTTCCTCTACTTCTAACCAGTCAAAAAAAGATAAACCCTCGCACTGTCCCCATCTATTCACATACAAACTCCACAACCCATCCCACCTCATCTTTCACTTTGAGTACAGATGTGGAGGGAGAGGTTAAACGCATCCAAACACACCCCTCTTATCATTCATTCACTCAGTCATTCAAATAACAGCCATAACTCTAGATCTCTACAGACTAAAATACCAACTTACAACATGCTATGTTACCTCTTATTTACTGTATAGACCATCTGGCCCTTACACTACCCACTAACTAATTCACCCTTACTTATAATCAACATTTCCACTAACGTCTCTACCCTGCTAATCCTTTAAATATTACTTCTGCCACTGCCATTCCAGTGACAAAGAGATAAAAAGCCCTGATTATGGCCAAGCTGACCCAGGTTCAATTAACAGCATTAGTGACTGAAAGCAGCAGGCAAAGATGGGTGTTACCATCCCTGAGAGGATGCAGCGATCCTTTGTGGAGGTTGGAGACGTTGCTGTTGAAAGGCATGATTCCATGTGGAAAGGGTGGATACATGGCTAAACTGTTGTGGAGGTGGGGCAACACACTGCACGTCTCCAATGCACACACGTCCTTCAGATGTACCACAAGGTATGTAAGGGATGGAGGAGAAACAGAGTAAGTCAAAAATAAAACAAACAGTTGGATGTTGGACAGAACAACACCCCAAGATGTCCTAAAGATCTTTGCTGCCCTGGCTAAATTGCAGGCATTGGACCAGGGGTTGACAGGAGTGCCAGCAGACCCAATGACGGATGGAGGGATAGGTTCCTGACCCAGAGACTCCCCAGACTCTGGAATAGACTGCCCATACATGTCAAGCAGAGCACCTCTTTGGCACTCTTCAAAAGGAACATTGACGATTGGATGGGAGATAGGAATTTCACCCTGGGGATCACGTCAGTCGCCCTGCTAGACAGGGGTCCAGTGAAGTAAATATTGTGGGAAGAAATAGCCAGAGAATTGTTATGGCTAGGCTTGTATAGGCCCTAGGGCCGATAGCCTAGTACTAACCTATGAACCTATAAGGAAATGGGGCACTTCAATGGCTGTTGGAATGACTGAAAGGGGGAAATAAAAAAAAAAAGACTTCTGCCACCACTAATGCATATAACCCACTTAACATCTTGCCACCATCTCCTTTTCATTTCCTTCCAAATTCTCCTTCCCTTCAACCACATCAGCCACACTACCACAAACTTCTAATCTTATGAAGTTCCCTACTGCCTCTAACATACTACCCATTTCACCTACAGATGTTCTCAAATATAAATTCCAGCAGCATAACCCCCCCTTCCTCACCAAAATATGTTCCAAAGACTAAGGTACAAATGTCTCACTCCGTATTTACCATACCCACCTAAACATTAAACTAAGGAGAGATGTTCATTCCAATCCTGTACCCACAAATCAAACTCTGACCATTATCAGTTCAAAAACACCATTCTTCCCACTCCAAATTCATCACTGCAGATCTTTCATGTAAACGTCAGAAACATATTTAATATCCAGAAGTCCACACTTGGCTAGCTGATTTCCTCTTCATACACAGTTGCGGTAAAAGACTTGGTTAAAACAACTAAAAGATGAAATATGTCAAGAATACATTATTAGATGATACGGAAAACAGAACACACTAATATCCTAAAGTAGCCCCACATCAATTTAGTCTGCAACCTAACACTTCAATAGCTGCTCCCTCATCTCTAACCTGAAACAGTGCAACTGGAACATATTAAAAACACCTCCCTTTAGAAAATGCTGTTTATGTATAATAGAATTTTTCTAAGCATCCTACATGAGCTTACCCCACTCAGAAGAAAGAGTAAAATCCAATCCTGCCCCTTGACTATCCTGAAGCAATAAGCAGCTAATGAAACAGAGGCAATGCTTGGAAGACAGACACACAAAACAAAACCCAAACCTTCAGACTTACAGGCACCTCAAGAATCACACCAAATGCAATGTAAAACTTAACAAAAACACCCTCTACACAAATCTCTAATCAATCAAAACAGACCCTAAAAATTCTAGTCCTTTATTTATCAACTACTAAAATCCTATCATACCACCTAATCCTTGCCTGCCATGATGATATCACTCACCACTTCAATACCTACTTCATACAGTTCTCATTAATCAATAACACATCCCCTACTCAAACTCCTGACTCTCTCCAACCAGTCAGATTGCTTCATACCTCAAACCAGTGCCAGTTTCCACAATCAGAAAATACCAACTCAGTCTAAATCCAGCCACCTTTGCACCTAACAATTTTCCAGCAGAATACCTCAGAAATGCAGCCAAGGCGATATAATATCGTGTCCAAAGTTCTGTCATAGAATGTAACGGCCTCCATCTATATATTAAAAATCAATCATACATTTTACCACTTCATAGAAACAGTAGCTCCACTGAACTAACCAATTTCTGACCTATAGCTGTCCTTTACAATAATAGCTTCTATACCACATCACCTAGAACATTCTCCTCTCCCCATCTCAGCATTGCTTCCACCCATATCACAGTATTACAACCTCCTTACTTAAGTTTTACCAACACAGTTAACACCCTTTGAAATGATGGCAATGGAGTATCTGCTTTTTTCCCTTGATTTATCCAAAGTCGTTGACACAGTTTCTTGCAATAAACTCTACCAGACTGTGATTTCTAGGACTTATGAAACCTCTTTAGGGTTGGGTAATATTAACTACCTTGTCAGTAGATTCCAAGCAGTGAAATAACAAATATTCTCTACTTTTCTTCTAGTATCAACAGAAGTTCTCCAAGGATTTATCCTTGGTCCTGTACTACTTAACATTTTCATTAATGACTTCCACACTCCTAGTAAACATGTCTCTATCATACAATATGCAGACGACTCCACCCTTGTATAAGATAATTAGCCAAGAGTCCTTCTCCTCATGGCTGACTAATGCACAGGTACTCCTACACAACAACAAAAACAAAACTAATGCTTTTCACTTTTTCACTCCTAATTATCTTTGGGCTCAAAGACAAACTTCTCTATAACCTCCATGAACTCCCAACTATCACACTGGTAACTCATATCTAATTACTGGCCTACACAAAAATGAAAACTTAAAATCTGACTACCATACACAGCAGGAAGATTTATTAAAAAAAAAAAAAAAAAAAAAACACCAAAAACTAAACTGACTATACAGGGTTAAAAATTCATATCTGACCATGACAGGAAAAATCTTAACTCAACTCACCTTCTCCCCCACACTCAAACATAGAAGCCTCCCTGTCAGGAAAGCCTGAACAATGTTATAACAAACGTGATAAATTTGGGTCCAGCCTCCTAAACAGAACTCACCTTTGCTTAGTTTAGCCTTCAGACAGCCTCAATGGCTACAGCTAGTAAATCACAAACTTTTGTCAGCTATTAACCATACACAAAGTTATTTACACTGTCCACACCTAAAAATATTATCCAACTCTGCACACCAACCAATGCCTTACGTTCTACAAATAAGCTCTTACTGTTATATCCAAACAACTCTACAGGAGACTCCTTGTACTCCTCCATTTACAACCTCTGAAACTCTAGCTCACTTGCATTAAAGGAAGCTGACTCATCAACTATTCAAAAACCCACCTGAAGCCCACTTAGCTAACTCTTGGCTCTGCCATTGCTCTTTCCCCGATTAACTCCTACCTTCTCTAGCCTCAACAAAGCCGCAATTAACATCCCACTCCTCTTCTCACAACTCCATTAAATCCTGCCCCCCCTTCTGCTCTGTTACTCCAACTCTCTCTCAGATATCCTGCCTCACATTCCATATATATCCAAGCCAAACCTTTCTTACTCTGCTACTTAGGACTTATGCCTCTCTATGGTTACTTCCCTCTCTTCTCTTAAATTCCTCAGTTATAGGAGAATTCTGCACATCATCTCAGTACACGTATGAACTAGTTTGATAAAACTCCTTCGCATACTGCATTGCTAGATCATTATATATCCCCTTTTGAACTTCTTTTAAAGTTAGGGTTTATAAATCAAATTATAAGCAATACAAAAAAAAAACAATCATTTGTATAAGGGCAGAATTCATAAACATGAGTCACAACTGCACAGCACTATATTCAGTCCAAAGCACATACTCCAGCCTAACAATCCATAAAACTGCTTGTGCAAGTAAAACCATACATTGCTGTATAAATAGACTAGCCCAGGGGTGTAAAAAGAATGCAAATGTAGATCCACAGCACTGTCCACAATTCATAAACATGTGATGTTTGGACTACACTGGCAAGGGCTGCCAGTATTTAATGTTGTACAACAGCAGACTAACTGCACGGAAAACATGAAAGTCATACTAATGTCCCAGCAATGGTGATGTTGGGCTCGGCACACAGTTTCATAACAACATTGTATATAAGCTATAGTTAATCCAAGGGATGCACAAGCATACCTAATAGAGTACATCATAAAGAAACCTAGTTTTCACAAACAGTAACCCAAAGGCATCAGCCAGACTTCATCCTACATCAGCACCAGGATCTCAGTAACTGACAATGTTAGAAACAACACTGGCAGGTATCAGCGATTGATAAAGATGGAACAGATGATGGATAAAAGGTTTCAGTAAACTCAGTAACAAAGGCAGTCACAGGAAAGAAGTGCACCTTAGAAGAGTGTTAACTTTCCAGTGTAGCACATGGCAAGGTTCACAGACAGGAGAGACGGGGTCAAACCATCTGCTAGTATAGAACATCACATGTTCACAATTTTAGTATATAGTACACATGCCATCATGCACATGTGTGCGTGTGTTCCATTTGTTTTACTGGTGTCTGCATGTGATGTTGGGACATGTAATACTTCACCAATAAAACAATTCCAGTTCAAGTGCCTCTGAAGTGATAAACCTTAAGAATCAATTGAGAGTTAATTTCATATCATATGTATATAACCCTTTTAAGGTATTGCATACAACGGCTATGAATATGGTGGCCTAACTCACTGCTTGTCACATGGCCATACTGTACTGAATGCCCTGACAACACTCTATATACATTCCATAGGTTCATAGATTCATAGGTGTTTACTAGGCTAACGACCACAAGGGTCTTTTTAAGCCTAGCCATGCATCCCAGATCTCTGACAAGTTCTGATACCCTTGATAAGTGTAAGCAGGGGAAAAGCAAATCCTGTACCTTGTGTCTGTAAGGTAAACATCTTAACCATTATACTGACCTCACACTACATTCCATCTTATTTTTTCATGTTTTTATGAAATCAGACCATGTATACATACAGAGTTCATTTACTTCTTTGCTTACAGAAAGAAAAATGCCTCATCACAAGTTTCATATATGAATTTTAAAGGACCGCCCAACTGACCATACTCAATTTATAAACTATTTCAGACTTTTTCAGACTTTTTCTTGAATTATTTTCTGAGTATTTCATTTATGTCTAGTTTTTCAGCAGTGTTGAAACTCTACAAATACCTCCCATTACCTCCTGGAGCACACATTTTTCTTTTTCTATTGGCGTTTTGAAACCAAGACTCAGGACCGGCCTTTGGTCAACTGATGTCCTACGCAAAAGTTCTCCACAGCGTCCCCCCCCCACAACACCACCCTGTGCTCCCATCCTGGTCTACCTACACCATCCAGATTACTGGAAAAGCACCCCTGCTAGAGCAGGGCCCTAGGTGGTCACCTAGTTGGCTTATGCCTAAGGCCAGCTATGCTAAGACTACAAGCTTCAAATATTCCCTCCAGTAGCATTGCCTGTTTGCTCTTCTAGGGAAAGTTCTGAGTTTTGAATATTTCAAATATTGTATCAATCTTGATAAATGATTTATTTAATCTGTGGCACAACATTCTACAAACAAATAAGGCCAGTGTGATGCTAGGTAAACTATCATTTTAGGTTAGCCTTTCTTTAATACATTAATGAGAGTTTAAAATGTAACTTTTTGTGGTAGTCATTCATGCTGGCATTTGCGGCATCTTTCTGTTGAGTTAACTGATTTTTGTGGTTCTTGCTTCAGTACTGTTTACATTTAGTGTTCTCAAAGCCACATTTTAATTGCTTTTCAAAGTGTATCTACATGACTTAAGGAAACGGTTCATTTTATGACGCAAATGATGCTGGGCCACATGCTTTTAAGAGGAATTTTACTCAAACATCTCCTGCAGGTCAATTTTATATCTCTTTTGAATTCATCTTGCTTTGGCCATTGTGTACTAAAAAAACAAAAAAGCACAAACGCAGCGGAACTGTTTGATTTTCCTTTACTTCAACACACTGGTACCTCAGCCATTCGCCTTCAACGGACAATATACAATTACAAACAACCATCTTTATATTTGTTAAGAGTAAAAAAACCTTATAACGTCACTAAGTGTGAGTGGGAAAGTTTGAATGAGTTAAGGGCAAAATTGAATGAGTATGTGTTTAGGCAGGCAGACAAGGGGGACAACTGGGTTCTTATGAACAAACAAAAATACAAGAAAATGGTTTAGGATTTATCAGATGTTAGGGAAGACTACATTAAACTAAACCATAACCCCGTTAATGAATATAATATTGAGTTGCCGGAGATTTTGGAAAGAGGAGAGCGTTTGGGCTTCCTGACTAAGGAGAATGTTAGGAAATTGTATGTTGCAAAACCTGTTGATCCAATGTGTTATGCATTGCCTAATATACATAAAAATATAAGCAGCCCACCTGTTAGGCCCATCATCTCAGGGCTAGGTTCGTATTTACAAAATGTAGGTTTGTTCTTGGATTCCTTACTGAAGATATATTTAAGTAAACTGGCAATATTTACATTATTTATTATATTTACATCTACACTGTGTGGCAAATGTAAATATTGCCAGGTTTTGGATACCAGAGGTAGTTTTTATCATCTAGACCAAAAGAAGACTTGTACATTTAATATCTCAGCCACTTGTATGAATGAACATGTTATATATCTTGCCCACTGCATACAATGTAGTATATTTTATACTGGCAAGATGGACATGCCCTTCAAAGATTGTATTAGGGAACATATTTATTATATCAGTAAGCTAAATTGTGTCACTGCCTTAGCCAAGCATGTTAACAGTACTGATTCTACGCATTATTTTAAGTTTTTAGTCATAGGAAGAGTTTATGAAAATGTCAGAATAGGTTGGGAGGGTGGCCTAATGGTTAAGGTGTTTGCCTTACAAATACAAGGTGCAGGAGTTTGAGTCTAACAAGGGATAACTGGCTAGGCTTACAATGGCTTGCAAAGGCAGTTAACTTAGTACTAACCTATGAACTATGTGGAAGTGATGCAGGTGAGGACTGGAGGTGTCCATTGAGTTATTTCCTCACCTCAGGTTTTGTGCCCACTGAGTGGCGCAGAGCTACAGTTATCCCACTCCACAAGGGGGAATCCACCTTGGATCCCGGAAACTACCATCCCCATCAGTCTAACAAGCCTTATCTGCAAGGCCATGGAACGTATTATCATGGAACTTATAAACAAAGACATTGGCAACCTTCAAACATTGGACCCCACCCAGTTTGGGTTCGTGAAGGGCCGATCTTGTCTCCAGAACCTGATTGACTTCTTCGAATCAGTCTCCAGAGCCATGGACAAGGGTAAGGTGGTCCACACAACCTATCTAGACCTTGCCAAGGCCTTTGACACCATCCCCCACTCTGGAATCATAGATAAACTTACTAAGCTGGGCATTAATCCCTACGTGACCCAATGGGTTGCTTACTGATAGAACCCACACTGTAAAACTAGCCGACTACAAATCCAGCTCCAGACAAGTGACAAGTGGAGTACCTCAGGGTTCAGTCCTGGGACCGCTCTTGTTTGGCATCTACTTCTCTGAAGTATAGGCCAACACTAAGGGACTCTGGCTAACAAAGTTCGCAGATGACCGCAAACTGGGAGCCATTATTGAATCTCCAAATGATGTGGATACTCTACAAAAGGGCCTTACAGAAACAGATGCTTGGTGCCAGAGCCATGGGCTCAAGCTCAATGCCAAGAAATGTAAAAAACATGTATCCGTGAATTACCACATAGGTGGCAGTACACTAAACACCGAAAGTGTGATAAGAGACTTAGGGACACAGGTGGACAGTGGTCTCACCTTCAATAACCACATCGCCACAACAGTCAGGAAATCCTTCTATGAGGCACACCTCATCACTAAGGGCTTTTCATCCAGAAAAAAAAGAGGTCATTGTCCCACTGTACTCATCCCTCATTAGACCCATTATAGAATACAAAGCCCCATTTGGTATGTACCTCTCAAGACATCTGCAACAACTGGAAAGGCCACAGAAATACCTCACTAAAAGAATCACAGGCCTAAAGCAGATGCCCTACGCTGACCGCCTTAAAAAACTCCAGCTACCCTCTGTTGCAAATCGTCTACTCAGAGGCGATATCTGCTTAACATGCAAGGCCATGTCAAACCCACAGCTGTTGGACATGCTACACTTAAAGAAATCCCAATCCCTCAGAGCCACACGCTCCAGAGATCTAAACCTTGTCATCACAATAAACAAAACATGCTGGAGGGATAGGTTCCTGACCCAGAGACTCCCCAGACTCTGAAATAGATTGCCCATACATGTTAAGCACAGTGCCTCTTTGGCCCTCTTCAAAAGGAACCTTGACAATTGGATGGGAGAAAGGAAATTCACCCCGGGGATCACGTCAGTCGCCCTGCTAGACAGGGGTCCAGGGAAGTAAATAGTGTGGGAAGAAATAGCCAGGGAATTGTTATGGCTAGGCTTGTATAGGCCCTAGGGCTGATAGCCTAGTACCAACCTATGAACCTATATACGGCTAAGAACAGAAGAGTTAGAGTCTACATGGATAGTTAGGATGAGAGCTGATGCAGGGAGTGTATTAAATGAGGGTGTACCACTTGGACGTAAATTGAAGTCCAGACCCCTTAGAAGGTAGTCCTATTAAAGTGAGTTGATAATGTTTATTATTTTTATGGGTGTTTTTATATATATGTTTTATGTATTAATGTATTTCACTTTTTAATGAGGTTTTTTTCTTTAAATTTATTAATTGGAGTCGTCATGTGATTTCATTAACTCTTTTAAAAAGGGTGTGTTTCTGATGTGTATTTTTATTACACCCGATGAAGCAACTTTGTGAAAGAGCTTGTGTTTGTTCTGTGTACTAGTAAAGTTTTTTATACTGGAAGCAGCAGCAGCTGTGGTTGTGTCCTTATTGTTTTTTGTTCTTAAAAAAAGATAAATTAATTCCTGCAATAACTATTTTGTAGTCTAACTGTTGAATCACGTTCAGGTTAAAATAATTCAAGAGATAACGAGTGTCAATATATTGTACTGCGGTACTACAATGAAATGAAATGTATATCTCAATGTTTTCAGTGGTAGTAACACTAGTATTGTCACTACTAATCAGTGATGTACTAACTGATATACATCACTTAAGTAGCATTAATGTCAAGTATCAATCATTTTCTCAGAACGCAATCAGCAGTAAGAGAAGTGAACAAAAAAACTTAATAGCAGCTTCTGAATAAATGTTTAATTTAAATGCATTAAATGAATTGCAGTATTTTCAAAATATTTATGAGTAGTTCTTATCTTGCCTCCATTACTCTTTATTTCTGTCCCCTTTTAATTTACTTTTTCTACAAGTTAAGAGTTCCCAGGGGCAGTTCAACTGTGTAACTTCCAAAGTAAGGAGTGCTTACCACTGCCACCTGCTCACCAGTAGATGCCTTTCCAGGGTTGGTGCAGTGACTCCATCCCTTGTGGGTTACAAGCTTCAGGGCAGTTGAGTGGGTGGTAGAGACACCAGTCCTTCTCCAGTCTGTGCAAGGCTCACTGACCCAGTCAGCTCTGACCATTGAGCTATCAGAGGCCTCTACCAACACCACCAATGGAGTCGCAATCTCAAGGTCAATGAGAAAGGGGATAATGAAACCCCCCTGACCCATACTGCAGCTTTTCACCATTCCATTTTGTGTCTGTTTGCCATCTTTTTGTCTTGTCCATCACTATCACAACCTATAACAGTGTTCCTCTCATATCAGTCTTGTTTCACCATTTCCTTAACTCTTGCCTAACCATCTCCTACACCAACTTTCCTTACTCTGTCTCCAACTTCCCTTAACAAAAGTGACAAAAAAAGAAAAAATAAGGGCTATCCTGCACAAAAACATAATGTTCCTCCTCTCCCACCTTCCCCAACACAACTCTCTTAATATCCTCATTCAGTGAGTCCCTTGTCTTCTCTCTTCCCTGATTTCCAGCTTTCCTATCATCCCCTTTCCAAACTTATAAAACACTAGCCTGCTTAAATAAAAAAAACCTTTACAGCTGTTTAAGTTTACTGCTGAATTGCTAACCTGCACTGCACATGTTCCCATACAACATCGTGATAGATTTGTACAGGCTCATGTATGCATCCCCATAGCAAAATTAGGTCTATATTAGACCATCAAAATCTTCTTTCATCGATAGATTATTCATCGACCCGTATCCAATAAAACTACCTTCAGAGAACGGTGAAATTTTTTTTACAGGGTAAGTAACCAATTGGCCACTACCCAACTGAAACACACATCGCACTAAATCAAACCCACTGAGCCTCCCCAACTATATCTACCAACTAGGAGATTGCACTACAGTGAAGAAAAGGGCAAAGTTGTGGTGTTAGCCAATTGGTTACTTACCCTGTAAAAAAATTTTGATGTTTGCTGAACTTAGTTTCGATGGATAGGGATCTATGAATAAGCCATCAATGAAAGAAGATTTCGATGATCTAATATGGACTCACAAAAGTAATTAAAAGAAATGACTATGTATATGCAACTTCTACTCCAAAACATTACACTAGTTTTAATCAATTTAAACATTTCAACAGAGGACCGAGATTTTCTTTAATCACTGCCCGTCACTCATGCTTAGCTAATTTAAATGTGGGCATAGTTGCACCTTTCAATGACCATCCTTGTGCATATGCAAACTGTGGAACTATATGAACAGGGCAGCTTGTAGATGCCCTAAGTCACAGGCATATACCAAAGCCATTCTAGCCTCTGGGCATTAACTGGGACATGACTGGCTAGCCTGAAATAGGCTCTAGGGATGTTTGTCTTAGTCTAGTAAGCTCCTATGATCTTATGACTACTACTCTATAGATGTAGTCAGCAAAAGAAAGCAGGAGCATGCCACTATGTAATAAGATGGGAAAGTGCTGGAATACAGCTAATTTATAAAACAAACCTATGGATAAATTATTACTACAAGGCGATAATATAAACATTAAATAATGCTGAAATGCAAAATTATACAATTAAGACAAGCTTTCAATTTATGTATGCAGTACAGATATCAACAGTAATAGTATCAGAAGAGGTTTGCAAAACAAAGTTAAGAATCGGTTAAAGATGCCACCTCAAACTATTTATTACCCCACATATCTGTAATACTGTGCCACTCAAGCACAACACAAGAGGACTTCTCATTGTCCCTTTATGGACATTAATGACTTTGCCCAGTCATGGCTGTTTACAGAAGCACTTTAAGATCAAAAAGGTGCAGGCTACTGACAGAATTTTAGGTATAAAACCTAGAACAAATCTAAAAGCAATGTAAATGCTCTGCTATGATAAAAATAAAAGAACTGCAGCTAGTGACATCGGTACACATTGTTGCTAAAAACCAACACAAGACTGTCAGCTGTCAAGCAGCTAGACAGTATTTTTTTCTTGGAGGGGGGTGGCTATTCATTGACAGCTTCTACTACTACAAACCTTAAACATGAAAAAGTAGGAGGACCAACACCAAGCCACCAATGAGGATAGATGGTAAGAATTGAGAAATAATTTAAAGTGAAAGACATGGTAAATACTCTGCAAAACTAAAACTAAAAATATTTCAACTACTGATGCTAATTAGCACTATTGTCATGCTGCAATACCATCAAAGCCTCTCAGATGAAACAGGTACACAGCATAGTGGAGCGGGGGGGGGGTCTTTTACAAGTTTTGGTTCTGTACATCTCACTGCATTTATGTTCTGCTTATGCTTCTGTTCAGTACACTTGGCATGCTCTTCAGTTACTTCTAATATCCCGAAATGAAGCTAATAAGCCCTTCAATGTAAGACAAAATCCTCCAAGATTTTTCCTTTTTAGTTTTATATTCACAGAGCTCTGTAATATCCATGCTTTGACTTCCTTATTGACATCTGAAGATGTGTTGTTCTTAGCCCTTATTCTTATCCTGGGTGGATACATGAGAAATATTTCAATAGTTTCTTGCTACACTTTTCTTAAGTTATAAATTTCAAATTGTGTCATTTTCTAAGCTAAAAAAACACTTGTCAGCTTTGGTTTAACGTCTGAATTTTTTGTTTAATCTGCCACTGTATTAAATATTACCTGCACTTTCATCTGTCATGAGGAAAATAACATTTTCAGTCCAGTAACCAGTCAGATTTAGTGCAGTCACACTGTTGTCAGACTCCACACCAAATGATGCCAATGCCATTTGCTGCAAACATTTTCATATTAATAACTTTCTTTTAGTTTTACAATAATTTTTTCTGACTCTAGTTCTATGAATTCATGTCAGCCCCTACCTCGGAATTGTCTTAGCTGTGATTCACTGATACAAAGCTGCAGCAATGCAAAATTATGAACTTTCACCAAGTGGAAGAATGAAATAGTTAATTTATCTTGTTTTCCTATCCATGTGGTATGGACATGGTTAAAACACAATATTACCTTCTACCTGCTTTATGTAAATTAACATATTTCCCCAATAGAGAAGGGGTGTTTTTCTTTCAGATGTTTATCCTCCAGCAAAAGAGTCTGAGGAAATGTTACTCCAGATTTCCCTCCAAAAGAGCTATATTTTTTTCTGAAACCTTAGCAAAAACTTAAAGAAGTTGTGAAGAAAATGAAAACACTCATCTGTGTTAGCATGTCTGGCAGAGATTTGTGTATATTCTCAGATTAACTTGTATTGCATGCCAGCATGTCCAATTGTGAAAATGTAAATATGTTTTTAAAATGTTGAGTATTTCCCTGTTTATACAAAATGTTTAAAGAATCTATCAGTGTTTTGAAACATTTCTAATAGCACATGTTTGTTGGGGAGATTCTAAAGCAGAAACTGGCTGTGGAGAGTCAGCTGTTCAGTAGGTGATGTCATTAGAAAGTTCCTGGTTGCTATATGATTATTTGAACAGATGACTGACAGAAAAAAGAACTTTTTCAGACAGCTGAAATTATGGAAAAAAGTTTCTTTTATACTGCTGACTTACTCATGACAGGTTTCATTTCTGAGAGTTTGTTTAATTATTTTAATGTTGAACACCCCCTCATTCCCCCGATTTATGGGCTTCCTAAAACACAAGAACTTCTAGTGCCCACCCATGAAACCTATTGTTTCTGACAAGGGTTGGAGCACAGAGCCACTATCAATTTTTGTTGGAAAAAACTTAGCATCCACTTCTAGATGAATGTGACACAGTCCTAAAAGATACTAAGTCCTTTTTATCTAAACTGTTTGATAAAGTATCTACTTTGTCTAATGATTGTTTGTTACTTTCGACATAGAATCACTATTTACAGTGATTCCCAATGATTAGGTAGTAGAGAATGTCAGAGCTTTTTTGAATGACAGGAGATGTTTTACAAATGAGAAAGTGAATTTGCTCTGTACATTACTTGACCTCGTACTTGAGAATAACGTTTTTGCATTCGAGAATGAGTTCTTCTTACAGAAGGTTGGCATGGCTATGGGTACAGCTTGTGCCAATAGCTATGCCAACCTTGCATTAGTGCAATGGGAGAAATCCTGTTTGTTACATAACAATGCTTATGAAGAGAACAGAGCCTGGTACGCACATTTTGTGTACAATATGTTTTTGCTTTGGCTTGGGTCATCAGAACTACTGAATGAGTTTATCAACTACTTGCATATTGGTTTCTTAAAATTTACCTGTAAATATTCTGCTGTGGAAGTGGAGTTCTTAGATGTTAAGATCAATAAAGGAGACCTTAATAATATGTATACTAGTGTCTACAGAAAACCCACTAGGAAGAACAACTTCCTGCACAAGAATAGCATGCATCCCAAGCATGTCACCTGGAATGTTCTAAAAGGGCAGATTTATAGAGTAATGTGATTGCACAATGATAACACTCTGTTGGGATTAGCACTTGACTCTCTCAAGCGTGACTTTTTAGACAGAGGCTACAAAGAGGCAGAGATCGATTCAATGCTGCATGGGAAGAAAGGGAAGGGAAATGTAGAGCCTATTTTGGTAACTATATGCCACCTGATGCATCACAAGCAGCAGTAGCTGTGAGAGATACCTTGAGAGTCTCTCTACCTTACTCTAGTGACATCAGTAAATATTGTGAGGTCATTAAACAGAACTGGAATATCCTACACACAATAGATGAATTGAAAGGGACTATAGACAGAACACCACATCTTGCATTTAAAAACAGTAAGTCCTTGAAGAAAACTTTTGTGTTATAAATCACAACTCTGTATCAAAGGGCCTCAGTCTACCAGATATGAGACTTTTTCCTGTAGATCTTGTTCAGCCTGTAAGTATATATTTACGGGCTCAACCTACATACATCCTCACATTAATTTTAAAATCAAACTTGATTTTTATGCAGACTGCAGAACTCCAAAATATTGTTTACTTTGCAAGCTGCCAGATCTGTCATGCCTTCTATATAGGCAAAACTAACAGACCACTGAAATTCAGGATTCTCAAACACTATAGGGATATTAGGAACCAGAAAGATACAAATGACTTAGCACAACAGATTGGTTTACATGGCTCAGGATACACTTTTAAGTTCTTTGTACTTCAGGTTTTGGACGTTAGTTAGTTAGTTAGTAGTAGTTAGATGCATCTAATAAAACAGAAAGGGCTGAACAGAAATGGATCTTACTCTTGAATGCAGAAAAACTCCCTGGTTTAAATGGCGTCTCTAGCCTTAAACCATTCTTGAAATCATGCCTGCTTAAACATTAATGTTATTTTTAAACGAAGATTTTAAACTAAGATTTTATTTGCACTGTTTCCCTTGTATTTATAACAATTGTTGCATTGCTTGTGTGTGCGTGTACCTTTTACTTAATTTATCAGATTTGCATATGATAGCTGATTAGTCTTGCTTTCTTTTTAAACTCATGTCTTTCTACTTGTTTATTAGTCTGAAGAAGCAATAGTGTTATCGTGAAAGCGCTCACTTTTGTCACTTTCTTTTATGTTACATAAATAGAGTTTCTGCCTAGCCATGTTGGTTCGGTACTTGTTTTTTTACTTCAAGTAATCACTTTGGAAATCCACACAAAAGTAACCACCATGGAAAACTTCTCCAAAGCTAACTTCAGGCTCCTAAAAACAGAGGTGGCTAACTTCACGGCACCCATGCAACTGGAGAACAGCTGCATGACCGCCAAATCATACACCAATGCATTGTACGAACACGTACACAAATGCATGGATCTCGCCATACCCAACAGAACCAAGATGCTCTCCTCCAAAAAAAGGAAGCCAATCTGGTGGTCCCCTGCCATAAACAAACTCTATAACAGAAAGAGAAAACTGATGTGGAATAAGGTGAAGTCCCTAGACTGGAAAAACTCCCTCATCACCCTCAACAAAAAGTTGAGATCCCTCATCAAATCCTCTAAAACTAGCTATGAAAACAGAATTGCAGCAGCTAGTAAAGACAACCACAAAGCTTCTATAGTTATGTAAAGAATCTCCACGGCAATACCCAGATTTGCTCTGAGCTACTGCACAATGGTACTTCCTATACCGAGCCAACAGATATTGCCAATATACTAGCAGACAGATTCAGTGCCAACTTTACCCCCCCCCCGAAAAAAAAGGACCAATCACAATACCAGCAGACTGCACCCAGTATTACTGCTGCACAGGTTAAAACAGCACTATCCAAGTCCAAGAATACAGCTTCTATGGGACCTGACAGTATCCCTGGCTGTGTTCTACATGAACTACAGAGTGAACTGGCACCTCACCTGTCTGCCCTGTTCAATCACAGCTTCACCTCAGGCTTTGTCCCTACCGAATGGCACACTGCTACAGTCATCCGTGTCCACAAAGTAGGAGTCACTACAGACCCTGGGAACTATTGCCCAATTAGCCCAAGTCTATTATGCAAATCTATGGAACGCATCATCATGGACCTAATAAACAAGGATATAGGGAATATCCAAACTCTGGATCCCACACAGTTTGGTTTTGTGAAGGGTAGATCATGCTTGCTTAGCTTGGTCAACTTCTTTGAGTCAGTTACCAGAGCTGTGGATGAAGGCAATGTGGTTCATACAGCCTACCTTGATCTGGCCAATGTCTTTGATACCATTCCCCACTCAGGGATCACAGAAAAACTCACCAAGCTAGGCATCAACCCCTATATCACTAAGTGGGTTGCAAACTGGCTCTCAGATCAGACTGCTGACCAGTCATGAGTGGAGTCCCACAGGGTTCGGTCCTAGGTCCTCTCCTGTTTGGTATCTACTTCTCTGACGTCCAGGCCAACACAGAGCGACTCTGGCTGACAAAGTTTGCAGACGATTGCAAGTTGGGAGCTATTATTAACTCACCAAGTGATGTTGACATCCTACAGAAAGGCATCACCGAGACCAATGACTGGTGTCAGAACCATGGCCTTAAGCTCAACGCCAAAATGTGTCATCATCCCCCCTTGGGAAAAACCCAGTTCCCATGAATTACCATATTGATGGTAGTCCACTGAACACAGAAGGCATCATATGAGATCTGGGAACACAGGTTGACAGCAACCCCTCTTTTGACCACCACATTGCCACTGTGGTCAGAAATTCCTATGCGGCACATCTAATTACTAAGGGTTTTGCATCCAGGAAGAAAGAGGTCATTGTCTCCCTCTACTCTTCCCTCATTAGGCCCATCGAGTACAATGCTCCATTTGGCATCTACCTCACTAGACACCTGCAACAACTGGAAAGGCCATAAAAGGACCTCACAAAGAGGATCCTAGGCCTTAAACACTTATCCTATATGGACAGACTCAAAAAACACTATTCTCTGTCTCATATCGCCTACTTAAGAGGAGATTAGAGGAAATCTATGCTTGACTTACAAAGCCATGTCTGACCCAGCTCTGTTAGAAATGCTACATCTAAAGAAATCCCAATCCCTCCACACCACATGCTCCAGAGACCTCAACCTCATTACCACAATCAAGAGAACATGCTGGAGGGACAGGTTCATAACCCAGAGACTGCCCATGCTATGGAATAGACTTCCCATACATGTCAAGCAGAGCACCTCACTGGCCCTCTTCAAGAGAAATCTTGATGAGTGGATGGGATATAGAAAATTCACCCATGACTCCAGTGGCTCTACTCGACAGAGGCACTGGGAACTAAGGTCGGGTGGCATGATGCTAGGGTAATCCTATGGGCTAGGCTTGTAAAGGCTCCAGGGCCATTAACCTAGTACACACCTATGAAAGGGAGCTGTTATATTCCAAAATATTTTTGCCATTTACAATTTATTCTGAATGATATCAATTTATTTTTTAGCAACTAATGACAAATTTGATTTAAATGATTCTAATCCATTTTCTTTCCAATATTTTTCTAAAAAAGCTTTAAGGTTATAGATAACTTTTAACGATAGCACTTTTAATTATTCTGTAATTGCTATACCCCTAGTAGACACCTGATGTGGAATAACCAGGCCAGTTTGTAACATACCATGCTTTACTGCAGATTGGTATGGAAAATTAAAGGATTAGGCTTATACTCTGTGTACTTTTAGACAAAACCTAAACTGTTGGAAGAACAATGGTCACAAAAGGTAAAAATTCAAATTATTTATGTCTTTTGTTAACCGGGTTAGTCCACTGGGCTGGTGCCCCATTTTCAGTGCACTTGAGGAGAAAAGCTCCACACAAAACCAAATTACAGAAGTTTACATAGTAGAAATGAGAGAGTTGGAGGACAATAAATATCTACATACAAGGCATCTATACAAGTACAAAGCAACAACAATATTCATGCAATAATGAAAATTAACAAATCAAATAAATTCAGCATGGACAATAACTAAAATTAAAAAATAAATTACAAAAAAGCATGTCAATTTACAGTAGTTCAGAGAAAAGCCTATTAAAATGTAATTAGTAATTAAACCAAGTTGGCAGGGAGGAAGTTGTAATATTACAATTAAGATTTATTAGGAGCTTTGCACACTGGCATAGCAGAGGTACAACGGTGCTGGAAATATAACAGATATATTGGGAGTCAGGAAAGGACAATTATACTGTAGCAGCTGGGTGAGTAAAAGTTAGATAGGGTCGTGACAGGTGCAGGAATGAGGATTTAGCAAGGTAGTTCTTCAATTCTCTTTTGAAGAGAGAGGAAGATTAGACAGAACATATATTGGTAGGGAGTGTGTTCCAAGTTTGAGATATAGAGCACTTATAAAGCAATTTGCCTATTGTTTTATTAGGCATGTAGGTGTTTAGTAGCTGTTGGTCAGTGCTACGGAGAGATCGGGAAGGTTTGTAAAGGGATAGGAGGTTAGACAGGAAGGGACTGTCAGCTGGTTTGTAAAGAAGAAAATGTGTCACCTGAAGCTGAGAAAGTTGTAGTTGTTAAGGGAATTCAAGCCACTGTAGTTGAAGAGCAAGACAGTGATGGGATTTGTAAGGGAAGTTACAGGCAAATCTGGCTATCTGGTTGTATGTTTGTTCAAGTTTGGTTAATAGATTTGCTTGGAGGTGAATAAATATAGGACAGGCATAGAGTAGGTAAGGGAAAATGTAGGCTTGTGCTAGTGAAGTTTTTGATGTGATGGTTGAATTTTAGGACTGTCAACTGTGACTGATAGAAGTTTGGTATGGGAGTCAGCATGAATGACAGTGTTATCTAGGGAAGAGATACTAAGGGAAGTTTTAAGACTGGACATAGATTTTGGAAGGAAGAGAAGTAGCTTAGTTTTCTTGGAGATAAGGATGAGTTGGTTATTGAGTAGCCAGTGTTCAGTGGTGTTAAAAGAAGTTTGTGTAAGGGAGTTAAGGTCGGTAGGGTTGTCAGACAGGGAGTAAGTAGAAGAATCATATGCATACTGGATCAGAGATGAGGTGCAGCAGGAGGACCATGGATTGTTAGCAAAAATATTAAAGAGAAGGGGGCCTAGAATTGATCCTTGTGGTACACCTGTTTGGATAGGTAAGAAAGGAGAGCAGGAGGTCTGCCATCTGACAGACTGCTGCCTATTATTAGGGTAACTAGAGAACCAGAGGGTGGTGGATGCAGAGAGGTTGAGTTCAGTTAGTTTAGTAGAAGCTTAGGTTGGGAGACTGTAAAATGCCTTGGAGACATCAAGGAATAGGCATGAAACTAGTTTGTTGTTGTCTCTTGCCTCTGCTAGATCTTCAGATTGTCTAACTCATTCCGCAATACAAACTAATTGCCAGGAACACTATGCTTAATATTTTCTTTACTCCAGTGAGGATACATAGTCTATCCAGAAGATCCTAATAACTGCTGGTAGTGTGATCTCAGTCCTAAAGGTGACTAGCTACAAACTGTAGCAACACACATTATAAACAGACTCACTTATAGAACAAGATAGGGAAATTATTCTCCTTTTTTATAAAGGCAACATGTAAATTACTTTACAAATGACTGTGTAGAGCCCTTTGTCCAGATTAAATTCCCAAATATCATGCCTTCATGTTTCAAAACAATTATGGGAAAACCCATAACAAAAAGAAATCTAGATACCATATTGAACTGATGCTATTTGTTATCAAGAAAAAATATGGAGAATTAACTTAGAAAAAATGTATACATATATATATATATATATATATATATATATATATATATATATATATATACACACACACACACACAATTTTTTTTTTATTCAAGTGTATCCCTTGTACACATTTTATGAAACCCATGTACAGCTACTGAGTTAAAATACTCCTGTTTATCGGCTCTACTGGTTTTTAAATGATGTCATAACTTACACATTATACCTGACTGGGTTTCCCTTCTCCTTTATTACCTCATTCATAACCTTCCATTTTTATTATATTTTGAGAAAAAAAATCAAAAAATTCTACAAATGGAAAAGCACTATACAGATTATGAGACAACATAATGGGTGAAAGAGTGGAAATTGGATAGTAAAAAGGAATGGGTTCAAATGCAGTTTATGGTACCCTGAAGAGTTGCACATTTCCTAGCTATTTTAGTGATATGTCAGTCCCATAGTGCAAGGTAACATGGGACAACAATTCAAGAATTTCAACCTATAGAAAAGCAAGCCACCTGGCTGAGCTATTGAGCTATTAATAAATAGTGGCTGCTGTCAGACAGTGATGGGACAATTCAAAATGAGTGTGAGGGAAACAAAACAATTTTGCCACACATGCTGCTGGCTAGGCACTGTCATTAAAACTTAAAGATGATGAGCAAAGCCACAAACTGCATCTCGGGTCATATTGTCTCAACACCATATGGCCTCTGCTACAGTTTGTAGAGATAATGCAAAGAAAGTTTATTAGTGGAAACACTGGGGAGCTGCCATTTTAACATTCTAGCATGTTAAATACACAACACAGTTATGTGGGAGGATGTTTTCACCTGCTGTCACCAAGTCATAACTGCTCTGGTATACTTCTTCAATGTCTCAGAATCACACTTCATTGCACTAACTGTGTCTTCTCCGTCCTAGCCCCCAAACTCTGGGAATGCCCACTAAAGACCTCATGTCATACCCATCATTTTATGCTTAACTTAAAATATCTCAGGTCTGAGCCAGGTCTTCCCACACTAATATGTGACATCTCTTCCCACTGTATATATTGTGTATAATTAATTTCCGTGTGCCCTTACCTTACCTTTGCTACCTTTTGCACTTTGGACCCACTGTATATTTTTTGTTTTGTTTTGTGTCTTTCGGCTTTTCCCGGTTAGGGGTCGCCACAGCAGAACTCTGGTCCGCTAATGATTGGCAGTTGATTTTTACGTACTGGCTTGCCAGGCCTGACGCACAACCTTCAACGAATGTATGCCCATTCACGCATGTCTCCACGCAGAAGACGCTCTAGCTGAGAATCGAACCGGACAGCGTCTTACTGTGAAGAGACAACGCTACCGCAGCACCACCACCGCGGGTCTTTGGATCCACTGTATATATTGTGTATAATTAATTTCTGTGTGCCCTTACCTTACGTTTGCTACCTTTTACACTTTGGACCCACTGCATATATCGTGTATAATTAATTTCCGTGTGCCCTTACCTTACGTTTGCTACCTTTTACACTTTGGACCCACTGTATATATCATGTATAATTAATTTCCGTGTGCCCTTACCTTACGTTTGCTACCTTTTACACTTTGGACCCACTGTATATATTGTGTATAATTAATTTCCGTGTGCCCTTACCTTACGTTTGCTACCTTTTACACTTTGGACCCACTGTATATATTGTGTATAATTAATTTCTGTGTGCCCTTACCTTACGTTTGCTACCTTTTACACTTTGGACTCTATCTTCACTATTTACCTCTCTTCTTCTTCCCTCCTTACTCTATCCATCCATTACTGTTAGCACCTATACTCTGTACGTTATTATTATTACTGTTATTGATTCATTCTTATCTGCATTCATTTTGTTTGTATTCATAACATTTTTGTTAACTTGCTTGTATATGTACACTGTCATTTATATTTATCAGAGCTGAGACTGAGAAAGGTCCATTTGGTGAATACTAGCCTGATTACCAAACTAAACAGATACAAAAATAAATATGTGGATAATTAACTGCAAACAGAAGTACAGACTGAAATAAAAATGCTGAAGTTACCTGGTGTCCACACAAAATGCTTCTCATACTCTTCTTTATATTTATCTGTATACCGCTGTACAGCTAAAAGAAAAACAAGTGCATTTAGTGACAGTTAAAAAAGAATTCTTGTTCCATTTTCTACTGTACATAATTATAAAGAACAAATCTCTTCATGCTTATTATATGCTGTTATTCTTTCTGACAACTCTCCGTTTCTACTGGTGAGTCAGTGCACACAGGATAGCCTACACAAATGAGGGGAACGCTACATTTTAGTTAACACATCATTCGCCTGCTGTCACATTTCTCCTTTTTCTTCAAACTGCATTTTGTAAGACTCAGCCATGTCATTCTGGATTTGCTAAAAACTGCACTTCATGTACTATTAAATGGAAATCATTGCTGTTGAACAGAAAGACTTGCCCTGAACCTGGACATTTGCTATCTGCACAAATTTTTGTAACATCTCAGACTGAGTAGCATCTTGTTGAATGGCTGCATGTACGAAAACTCAAGTAAAAGAAAGCGCTAAGAAAAATTCACAACAACAGTGCATTCAAGAATGCTGGAGAAAAAGAAATCAGTCATTTCATACATCACACTCCAGTATCAATTTTTATAGCTTTTCATAGAAGACCGTGTAAAACAAGAATCTGTCAATGTCTATTATTTTTGCCAGTTATCCGAGCTAGTCATTAACCCATGATATGTTAATATTTACTACTACTGGGAAAAGAGAACCACCACTTCTGTCCGACTCCCATGTCTAGAACATTCAACCTCCACGGTTCACTGCCAGCATGGGAAAAGTCACGGACGTATCCCTTACTGAGCAGGTAGCTAGAGAAGGCAGAAAGGGTGGGAATTTTATAATGTCCGTAAAAATATTACCAGCTGCATACCTCACTTTGCAGGTCCCATTTAGACAGAATTATAGGGATCTAAGCTTGCCAGAACAACTGGAGTGTGCTCACACTGCAATCTACTTCTAGGTGACTAAGAGATAAGTAAGCAGTTACCAAAAATCCCAGTGCATGCTTATTCTATCCAAAAGTATCATTAAGCAATGGTCCTATGAGATGAAAGACCACATCTCAGTGTGTGAAGTGATTATGTGACACTGCTCACCTTCCAGAAAAGCACTTTTTTAGGACTAAACAATATCCACTGCTGATTCAACCAGTTAGGGCATGCTCCAAATGTATGCTCTCATCCCTAATCCAAGCAGAGGTGAGTAGGCTAAGCCTCATAATCCCTTCCCACAAACTCCAAATGGTACCTGAGCAGCTAACTTAAAACCTCAACTATGACCTAAATGATTCAGATTAACCCTCTAAACAAATTCAGCTAGCTTGGACAATTCCAAATATTGGCTTACCCAGGATCTATACTGAAGAAAAGTGGTTAACAATGTTCTGTCAGAAATTACTGCAAGGAAGCAACACAACTTTTTAAATTGTGATGAAATTACATTATCTTAACAAGTGCTGTTAACCAAGAGGAAGTAATATACAGAATTTTGATGCTGGTTAAAATACATTACATTCCCAAACTTTGGGGACTGTGAAGAAGCAATGTATAGCATTTTGATGCAAGCATAAAGAAAATTCACAAGAACTGCTGAACACGGAAACAAAATACAGCATTTTGGCACTAATTAAAGAAAGGACATTGCTTACACAAGCCAAGATGATTTTGGAGAAGCAACAGAACAATTTTCTACTAAACATATATATATATATATATATATATATATATATGTATATAAATATATATATATATATATATATATATATATATATATATATATATATATATATATATATATACATACACACACACATACAGTGGATATAAAAAGTTTACACACCCGTTAAAATGCTACATTTTTGTGATATAAAAAAAGAGACCACAATAAATAATTTAAAAACTTTTCCCACCTTTAATGCAACCTATAACCTGTACAATTCAATTGAAAAACAAACAAATCTGTTAGGGAAAAAAACAAAAAATAAAAAACGTATAATACACTAGTTGCCTAAGTCTGCACACCCTTAAACTAATACTTTGTTGTGTGCGTACCCCATAAACTAATACTTTGTTGAAGCACCTTTTGATTTAATTACAGCATTCAGTCTTCTTGGATACACACCTGCCATCAATTAAACAGAGTGATTACCCACAAATAAAGTTCAGCCGTCCTAGTAGGATTTTCCTCACATTTACTTAGTTAGCTGCTACAGCAAATGCCATGGTCCGCAGACAGCTTACAAAGCAAAGGGATCTCATTGTTGAAAGGTATCAGTCAGGCAAAGGCTAAAAAAAAAAATGTCCACAGCATTGGATATACCATGGGACACAGTAAAGTCAGTCATTAAAAAGTGGAGAAAATATGGGACAACAGTGACGTGGGCAAAGAACTGGACATCCCTCCAAAACTGATGAAAATACAAGACATAAACTGGTCAGGGAGGCTACCAAGAGACCTACAGCAACACTGAAGGAGCTGCAGACATTTCTGGCAAGTACTGGTTGTGTACTACATGTGACAACTATCTTCCATATTCTCCATATGTCTGGACTATGGGGTAGGGTTGCAAGAAGGAAGCCTTTTCTTACACAGAAAAACATCCTGGCTTGGCTAAAATTTGCAAAACAATACATCAAGTCTCCCAAAAGCATGCGGGAAAATGTGTTGTGGTCTGATGAGACCAACGTTGAACTTTTTGGCCACAATTCCAAATGGTACGTTTGGCTCAAAAACAACACTTTGCATCACCAAAAGAACACCATCCCCACAGTGAAGCATGGTGGTGGCAGTATCATGCTTTGGAGTTGCTTTTCTTAGGCTGGAAATGGGGCTTTTGTCAAGGTGGAGGGAATTATGAACAGTTGCAAATACCATTCACTTTTGGCCCAAAACCTTCAAACGTCTCCTAGAAAGCTGAAGATGAAGAGGAATTTCACCTTTCAACATGACAATGACCCCAAGCATACATCCAAATCAACAAAAGAATGGCTTCACCAGAAAGAAAATTAAAGTTTTGGAATGGCCCAGCCAGAGCCCAGACCTAAATCCAACAGAAAATCTGTGGGGTGACCTGAAGAGGGCTGTGGACTAGAGATGCCCTCGCAATCTGACAGATTTGGAGTGCTTTTGAAAGGAAGAGTTGGCAAATATTGGCAAGTCAAGATGTGCCATGCTGATAGACTCCTACCCAAGAAGGCTGAATGCTGTAATTAAATCATAAGGTGATTCAAAAAAGTATTAGTTTAAAGGTGTGCACACACAACAAAGTATTAGTTTAAGGGTGTGCACACTTATGCAACCAGCGTATTGTAAGTTTATTTTTTATATTTTTCCCCCAACAGATTTATTTTTCAACTGAATTGTACAAGTTATAGGTCACATTAAAGGAGGGAAAAGTTTTGAAATGATTTATTGTGGTCGCATTTATTTATATCACAAAACCTGGCATTTTAACAGGGGTATGTAAACTTTTTATTGTGTTTGTGTGTGTCTGTCTGTGTGTGTGTGTGTGTGGGTGGGTGTGTGTGCCTGTGTGTGTAAAATATGATACATATGTGTAAGAAGCTGAGATCCCTTATAGGATCTTCCAAAGCTAGCTACAAAAATTGCCACTGATTCTAAGGACAACCACAAAGCATTCTATAGCATGTCAAGAATCTCAATGGCAATACCCAGATCTGCTCTGAGTTACAGCACAATGGCACGAAAATTACAGAACCAACTGATATTTCCAACATCTTGGCAGATAGGTTCAGTGCTAACTTTACCCCCACCCCCTAAAGGGCCCATATCTATACAGGAAGAATGCAGAGTCAAACCAATAAAAAATGCAGAAATAATCACCATCTTATTTATATATATAGTGCTTTGTACATGTTTAACACAGGGAATTTTTTTTAATTACCAGCATTTCATGATTG
>NC_056730.1:836741501-836756501 GCF_019279795.1 Protopterus annectens | reverse complement strand
ATATATATATATATATATACGTGTGTGTGTGTGTGTGTGTGTGTATGTGTGTAATTTTATAAATGTGCTTGATCATGGGTAAGCTACATGGCAACCGCATACAGCTGTAAGGTCTAGTATATAAACAATTTATTTTGTACAGAACGAAAAGTAATAAAAGTTCGTCTCATAGGAAGAGCCATAACAATCAGCATTTTTGTGATAAAGTTCTACTGTGTTGCAAGAGAAGTAATGAAATGTATCAAACCCCAAAGCAGTGTTGCATCAAACAGCATAACAAGTTTTACCAAGGTTTCTCATGGATCACGAGTGGTGAATAACATGGTTAGAAATTATTGTGGGGAAGCAGCAGATGGCAGTTTATTCTTAATGAAACAATTGCATTGTTTTAAAATTCACTCGATCTTGCTGAAGCAACATACAATGCCTTGCTGTTGATTACATGCTTCTTACATAAGGGTTACTCATCCCATGGGCCAACATGCAGCATCTTGCTAATGATTACAAAATTACATTGCTTTCACAAGTGATGCTGATCCTGCAGAAGCAACATATAGCATGTTAACGCTGATTAAAAAACTATCATGGTGCAAAGCATACAGACAGCATGTGGCTGGAGAGGTTAGTATACAAGTGAGTAACCTTACGCTGAACACTGCATTAAACTACACCTACTAATCCCAACTAACATATACACAACATCTTACCACCTATAAAATTACCCAGAATCCACCTGCTTGTCCATCTCTAATCAACATTCTATACAACTATGTTCCTAGTAAATCATTACGCTTCAATGACCAAAAACTCCTGTCTGTCCACAAACCTATCAAATCTGCTGGGCATTGTTTGTGCTCATACCATGTTGCTAAGGCCTGGAACTTCTTAACTGTATCCAATCAGGTTAATACCCTCCCCCCTCCCATCCTTCAAAACCATTCTGAAAGACTTCCTAGCCAAAAACTGGCTCACTTCTTCCTCAACTTTAGGATAAACTGTATCCCTGAATGTGAACAAATACCTATTCACATCTTACATCTCCTTACTCTCCTTTCTTCACTCACATCCTTTCATCTATCAATTTCTTTCCCCTGGCTTTCTCTCTAAATAAACCATAAGCCTGCGTTCGTCTCACCTAGTATTGTAATTCTTGTTTGCACTGTACTAACTTTTAATTTCTGCATAGCTTCATCCCTACCTCCCAGCCTTTTACTGAAAAACCAAAAACTGTGGGAACAATGAAAGTAGTGTACCCACAACCTGTCAATGTGTTTCAGTGTGTTTACTGTTACCCCTCTTTACCCTTCTCTCAGTCTTTACTCAAAGTCAGGAAATGCTAAAATGAAAGATGGACTAGGACTACAGACATGTACAATAATTAGGTACGAGTGAAAACATGTCCATTCCACTAGTCAACTTACTTTCGATTTCAGGAAGGAGTAAAACCCATTAAGAAATCGTTGCTGTTGTCTATGACATTGCAAAATAATAATGGAACACAATTTGTATAAAAATCAAATTTCCAAGAAAAAAGAAACAGATTAACAAAATATTACAAAATAATTCCAGTGGCTGCCACAGAAGTTCAATTAAATAAATTTGCTTAAAAAGCCCCCCCGCCCCTAAAAAAAAAAAAAAAAGGAAACCAGTACAATACATTTCAGAAATCAAAAAGACAGAAGCTGTGTCATAACTGGATAAACACCTACTGGAAGAAAAGTAGAAAATGCTAAGAAATAGACAATTTCTGTATTATGAAAGCAACAAATATCCAAGCTGTAGGTCACATTGCTAGCTTTAGGCAAGAGGATATCTGATGACAGTGGTGTTGTTGCACCTGCAGAAGTCAGGGCAAACTGACGAACGATTAACCTTCTTTAATGTACAGAATGGAAGTTATGTTTATGCATCACAACACTTTGGGAAACAGGACCTCCGCAAGTTTCCATAAGGTGAGCAGCAACCCCCTAAAATAATGAGTTTAAGGTACTTCACTTCCTTAACTCTAACAGAAAATGAATCAGTGAATCAGAATCTGGTATCCCAAAATAACAATTCACAAAGGGTAGAAAACAACTTACTGATGCAAACAGATACAAGCTGATGGAGAACAAAGAGGATATTTCAAAACTAAAACAAAAGCTATCTCAATTACGTTAAAACCTGCATTGGTAAAGTTAACTGGGAGCAAACCAGCAGAAAAAACTGTAATGGAAGTTAATATCAAAGACCCCAAACAGTTATCTGAAGAATGCCAACGTAAATAAGAATAATTCTATGAAACCTACAATTACAGTTAAATTTAGATATGTTTACACCCATAAAGACAGACTGTCTCAAAAGTGCACTTCTTTATGTTGCAATTTCCAAAATGTGATGCTTAACTAACCTCTCATAATGTAGAACAAATAAGTAAATTGTGGAATACTTACTAGCAAATTCAACTAGGAGGCTAACTTCATAGGTGTGTACTAGGCTAATGGCCCTGGAGCCTTTACAAGCTTAGCCCATAGTATTACCCTGGCATCGTGCCACCTGACCTTCGTTTCCACTGCCTCTGTCGAGTAGAGCCACTGGAGTGATCCCCGGGGTGAATTTTCTATTTCCCATCCACTCAAGATTTTTCTTGAAGAGGGCCAGTGAGGTGCTCTGCTTGACATGTATGGGAAGTCTATGCCATAGCATGGGCAGTCTCTGGGTTATAAACCTGTCCCCTCCAGCATGTTCTGTTGATTGTGGCAATGAGATCGAGGTCTCTGGCGCGTATGGTGCAGAGGGATTGGCATTTCTTTAGATGTAGCATTTCTAACAGAGCTGGGTCAGACATGGCTTTATAAGTCAAGCAGAGATTGCCTCTAAGTAGGCGATATGAGACACAGAATAGTTGGGAGTTTTTTGAGTCTGTCCACACAGGACAAGTGTTTAAGGCCTAGGATCCTCTTTGTGAGGTACTTTTGCAGCCTCTCCAATTGTTGCAGGTGTCTAGTGAGGTAGATACCAAATGGGGCATTGTACTCGATGATTGGCCTAATGAGGGAAGAGTAGAGGGAGACAATGACCTCTTTCTTCCTGGATGCAAAACCCTTGGTAATGAGATGTCACATAGGACCTTCTGACCACAGTGGCAGTGTAGTGGTCAAAAGAGAGGTTGCTGTCAACCTATGTTCCCTGATCTCTTATAACACCTTCTGTGTTCAGTGGACTACCATTGATGTGGTAGTTCATGGGAAATGGGATTTTCCTGAAGGGGATGATGACACATTTTCTGGCACTGAGCTTAAGGCCATGGTTCTTACACCAGTCGTCAGTGAGGCCTTTCTGTAAGATGTTAACATCACTTTTGGAGTTAATAATGGCTCCCAACTTGCAGTTGTCTGTGAATTTGTCAGCCAGAGTCCCTTCGTGTTGGACTGGACTTCTGAGAAGTAGATACCAAACAGGAGAGGACCTGGGACTGAACACTGTGGGACTCCACTCATGACTGGTCGGCAATCTGACTTGGAGTCAGCTATTTTCACACTGTGGATTCTATGAGCCAGTTTGCAACCTACCTAGTGATATAGGGGTTGATGCCTAGCTTAGTGAGTTTTTCTATGATGCCTGAGTGGGGAATGGTATCAAAGGCCTTGGCCAGATAAAGGTAGGCTGTATGAACTACCTTGCCTTCATCCACATCTCTGGTGACTGACTCAAAGAAGTCGACCAAGTTGAGCAGGCATGGTCTACCCTTCACAAAACCAAACTGTGTGGGATCCAGAGTTTGGAGATTCCCCATATCCTTGTTTATTAGGTCCATGATGATGCGTTCCATAGCTTTGCATATCAGACTTGTCAAGCTAATGGGGCGATAGTTCCCAGGGTCTGTAGTCACTCCTCCTCTGTGGACAGGGATGACTATAGCAGTGTGCCATTTGGTAGGGACAAAGCCTGAGGTGAGGCTGTGATTGAACAGGACAGACAGGTGAGGCACCAGTTCACTCTGTAGTTCATGTAGAACACAGCCAGGGATATTGTCAGGTCCCAAAGAATCTGTATTCTTGGCCTTGGACAGTGCTGTTTTAACCTGTGCAGCAGTAACACTGGGTGCCTGGCAATCTACTGGTATTGTGATTGGTCCTTTGGGGGGAGAGGGGTAAAGTTGGCACTGAATCTGTCGGTCAGTATGTTGGCAATATATGTTGGCTCAGTATAGGAGGTACCACTGTGCAGTAGCTCAGAGCAAATCTGGGTACTGCCGTGGAGGTTCTTTACATAAATATAGAAGGCCTTGTGGTTGTCTTTACTATCTGCTGCAATTCTGTTTTCATAGCTAGCTTTAGAGGATTTGATGAGGGATCTCAACTTTTTGTTCAGGCTGATAAGGGAGTTTTTCCAGTCTTGGGACTTAACCTTATTCTGCATCAGTTTAGTCCTTCTGTTGTAGAGTTTATGGCAGGGGACCATCAGATTGGCTTCCTTTTTCTGTAGGAGAGCATCTTGGTTCTATTGGGTATGGCGAGATCCATGCATTTGTGTACATGTTCGTACAGTGCACTGGTGTATGATTCGGTGGTCATGCAAATATTCTCTATTTGCATGGGTGCCATGAACTTAGCCATCTCTGTTCTTAGGAACCCAAAGTTAGCTTTGGGAGAAGTTTTTTATGGTGGTTACCTTTGCGGGGGTGGAGGAATAGGAGAGAGGGAGGGAGGGATGTAGATTTCCAAGGTGATTAGTTTGTGGTCAGATCTAACCAGGGAGGAGTTGACTATTGGTGCATGGGTCAACCCATGTTAGTAATGACCAGGTCAAGGATGTTGCTACCTCTAGTGGGGGTAAGAATGAGCTGGTCCAGGGCATTGGAATTAATGAATTCCAGGAAACGCTGGGCAAGTGTATTGGTACACAAGTAGTTTTCCCACTTAATGGAGGAGTAGTTGAAGTCACCCAGTATGAGTGTGTTAGGTTGGACCCTAATATTCTCCAGGGTGCTTAGGAACATGGAGTGAGTGTCTTGGGACATGGGTGGGGACCTATAACAGACTATGACCTGAGTTGCTGTCTTACCCAATGTTAGCTGCACCTGAAGTATCTCTAATGCATTATGTTGGGCTACCAGTCTGGAGGTGTGCGCATCCTTTATGAATATGGAACCACCACCGCCTTTGGAGCTTCAGTCCAAGTTCTGGGGCCGAAAAGTGTGGAATGAGTTATAGCCTGGTAGTGCAGGGGTGCTTTCTGCTACCTTGAACCACGTCTTTGTTACAGCACAAATGTCGATGTTCTCCATTTTAAGGAGTGCTTCGAGTGAGTGCATTTTGAGATTTAGACTTCTAGCGTTGAGCAGCATAACCCTCAGATTGCATTTGTTTGTAGCTGTTACAGTGGTAATTTGGTCTTTGGAACACTGCCTAAAAAAGGCACTATAGGGGTGTCAAGAACCTTCACCAGTATCCAAAAGCCCAGGGGTAACAGATGCAGGCCATCTCTGGCAAAGCATCAAGGTCTGTCAATCATGTCATCCCAGGCAGACAGATACTGGATCCCCTTAGAATGACAACAGAACCTTAGCCAATTGTTGAAATCAATAATTTTCTGCTTGTACTGTGGTATCATTCTGGGTGATAATAGGATGCTGCTCAGGGCTAGGGTCATACCTGCCTGGGCTACATAATCCAAGAGCTCCTCCATGTCTCTTTTCATGTGGTCCAGGGAGGTAACGTCTCAGGTCATTCACACCCACACGTACAATGACAGAGTCATATTTGTACCTGTTGTTGCGTGACCTGTGACCTGAGTGCATGCGTTATGTGTCGGATCCTGGCACCTGACAGGCAGCTGACTGTTACTTTCTCCTTATTCAACCTAGTGAGTGGGACATCAGTGTGCCTTACTATCGAGTCACCTATGACTAGGGCGCTGGATATGCTGTTTTGCCGTAGGGGCTTTGGTTGAGTTGCACACTGTTTAGGAGAGTTGTGTGTCTTGTGATTTAAATTGTGTTGTGGTGGTCGAGTGGGTTTCTGCCTTGGGAGGTCTCTGCTGTTTGGGTAGATTTTTATTGAGAGCCTCAGCGAAGGTGGGTTTGTGGTTTGTGTTTTTGAGTGAAGGCAGTACTGGTGTATGTTCTGGACGGTTATGTGTTCCAGGCAGTGTGGTGCAAGTGTTGACCATCTCCCTCTTGACCAGCTATTCCAGTCTTGGCTGGAGAGTGTGTGGCTTCCAATTTGGATATATAAGTGCATCACTCACAAGTCTGAGTGTTGGGAGGTAACAGGAGAGGGTTGTTGGTGTACATGAGGCAGTTGCTACATTGCCTCAGGATGCCCAAGTTCACCAGGTTAACAGGAGAAAGTACTGGGAACTGACCTTTAGATGTGCCTGGAGGAGTGGACATTAATAATAAGTACTGCAGCTGTTTCCTTGTAGAATGTTTAGTGCTGGTAGCACTTTTGTGTGCTACAATAATTGCTGCAAGATGTCTGGTATGGTAAAGTGCTAGACTAATAAGCTAGTAAAAGTGCAGGAGAGAAGAGAACTAGCAGATCCAATGGAAAAATTGAAGAGCAGACTTTGGCACCTCTCAGAAGCTTACAAACAGTCCTGGATACAGCAAATCTGTATCTGGACTAGACTAGTTACAGGAAAGGTGGGAAACGCGCAAACGCGGGCTTTTAGATGAGAATGTTGAAGGAGATGGAAAAAACTGCCCAAACAGCCAATAAACTACAATTTCTGGGCCAGAACCCACTCTTGTGGTAGATAGTGGGAGTGGAAAACACTAGGTACCCTGATAAGATAGAAGGCTTCCCTCCAACACAGAAAGGCTTGGGAGGCTCAGAAGCTAAACAGTCCTGGATACAGCAAATCTGTATTTGGACTAGACTAGTTACAGAAAAGGGAGGAAACAAGCTTAGAATTTTTTTTTTATTTTGTTACAGAACAGCAGCTAAAACAGCACAAAAAAACAATTCAAGTGCAGTACAAGCTAGCACACGAGTGTGTAACAATATTAAAACAATTCATTCAAACTGTATTCTGAACTGAATTCAGTTATTGTTTAATTCAACTCTGAATAGTTAAAAAGTGCCAAAAATATACTTATCAGCTGAGAAGCACACTCAGTCACAGCACAAAGTAAAATGGAAAGGGAAAAAGGAGAAACAGAAGATAATTCAAGGTTAAGGGCCTAAGGGGCTTGGCCTACTAAAATGTTCTCTTTGTATTGGGTAGAATGAGCTAATGACCCTACAGTGGGATAGAGCTGAACAGATGGGACGGGTAAGTGTCTGAAATCAAAATATGATCTCACTGTACTCTGTTGAGTAAGCAAATGAGATTCAGGAGAAGTGTTCAAACGCAAATTTACAGGAGGGGCGGGCAATTCCAAAGCCACCAAGATTAATACCACAACAAAAACAGGGAGGGAGGGCAGGAAACTAACTGCAGAGAGACAGAGATCACAATATTCAGTGAAGCAAATAAACAGAAAAATAAATTGCAGTACTATCTTATAACACTGGAAGTTTGTACTTATCTCAGCTTGTAATAAAGTTGATGCAGGTATACAACAGCTAACCAAAAGGCTCAAATATTCAGCTATTCATCAGAAATAAATTCAGAGATAAGTGACTAAGACTTATAAGTACAGAGAAACACTGTAGGCTAAGAGTTCAACACCGAATATCAATGAAGTGAGAACAATAACCCCCACTTACTGCAGAGACAGAAAGATCACAATATTCAGTGATGCAAATAAATAGAAATATAAAATGCAGTACCATCTTTAACACAATATTCAATGAAACAAACAGAAAAATAAAATTCAGTACTATCTTATAACACTACAAGTTTGTACTTAGCTTGTAATAAAGTTGATGTAGGTATAAGCAGATGAAAGTGCTAACAAGTAGGAAGGTAGATTCTGAAGAAGTCTTGTAGTATAAGCAGACGAAAGCACTAAATCTACTGTGGCAATAAATAAAATGTTCTTTTATTTCACTGGTGTGGACCTGCTTGGAACATTTGGACTATGTTCTTTCATTCTGGCATTTGTTATTCAGCAAAAATCTCATATTTAAAAAAGATAATTTGATGAATTAATATGATTTAATGTTTACCATGCATGTTTGTTAAATTCTTTACGACGAAGTATGTGATGCGCCTTTTTAATTAGGAGCATCACTGAACATGGAAGTTATAAGAAAGAAGATAAAAATTGTTCCTCGTAATGAGGTACAGCTGAGAGGTGTGGTGCAGAATACAGGAATTTTACTGTTGATAAATGCTAATAACCTATCATGCTGCCATTGCAAGCATACTTTCAGTCCTTTCCTATCTCCTTTGTAATCTAAGAGTCTCTATTTCTCCCAAATTCTTCACCCCCTTTTCTTACAGTCCATTTTTCACCTCAGTTGTACATGGCATCCTTTATCTTCACAGGAGTCAATTAACTTTTTGTTTTGGTTATACTCCTCTGTCAACATTCCACCCACTCCCACTGCTCTCCACAAGTCTTTCAGCGTCTTATGATTTGTTTCAAAAATGCAATGCATATATATATCCCCTTATTTATCCACTGTCATCACACTGGAATCCCTACTAAAATAAAATTCAGAACTTTAGGGCTCCTGTCTAACAATACTGATGATCCTTTTGGATCTACTTTAAAGATCAGAAATTCTTCTGTACATATATAAAATGAGCTGCACTATAAATCAACCATCCCCACATTTCCGTCAGCCTTTTTTTCTCTAATTTTAGACAGTATCTTAAAACGTTATTCCCTAATCCCATTTCTCAGTGCTACTGGTCCTTGACCATGCTTCTTCTTATACAAGATAAACTGTGTTTCCACTGCTTGTGTTGACTATTGCAGTGTTTCTCCTCCCTCCAAGCTGTGTGAATGTAGAGTTAATATAAGCAAAGGTGTAGAAGTAAAATTCAACAACTTTCTACATAATTCACATCACACCACAGGTGGCACTCTAGTATTCTTCCTACAGAAGTCCTTTGAAGGGCAACAACATTTTTCCACAAGTAGATTGTGGCTTTCCACATCACTTTCTGAATAAAAGTCTGTGGAAAGCCACACCATTTCATTCCATATACTGCAGTGTTATCTAATGACAGATGAATATATAACAGTAAATTTGTCTGCCTAAGTAAGTAGGGTTACACTTTCACTTGTGATTTCTAACTTCCAATAACCTGTTCTACAGACCTACTAATCTCCCCCTCCCATTTTATTACCCAGCTTCCTATATTTTTTCCTTACCAGCTTCTTTCCAGAATACAAAGACATTTACTGTATTGACACCCAGCTCATCTGAGTTTTTCAGCCCATGTGCCAGTGTCAGTGGTGCAACAGGTAGCTTTGGTGCAGTGTCAGTGGAACAACAGGTAGCACACTTACCTTTCGTGCAGTGTCTGTGGCACAACAGGTAGCATACTCACCTTTGGTGCAGTGGATGCCTTGTAATGCTAAACACAGGTCACCTCCTAGCAGTCTGTAAGAGTTAAGAGTATAGTGAGAGGGATTTGAGGTGGTCCATGTAGGGCAAATTTTTTAAGCCTTGTAACTTTTTTGTAAGTTATTTCTGTGGGTGCACCAGCTGTTGTATGTGTCTGGACAGATACATGCCAAAAGGAGCTTTAGACTTAAATGACTGGCCTTATGAGGGCTGAGCAAAGGAGGGTAGTAACATCCATGAACCTAGAAGCAATCCCTTTGTTTATGAGCTATGCAATACAAAAGAATTTCCCTACCACAATGGACATACACTGGTTAATTGTTCATGTCCACATAAGTTAACAAATACTGAATGACCGAGTCAATTCTAAAGGGTGTGATTATCAATGTGGTAGATCCCCCAGGGTAGTTGACTTTCCAATGGATATGACAATGCATTTTTTACCATTTAACTTTAGTACATGATTCTGGCACCAGTTATTTGTTTGGAAGAAAACTTCCTGTAGAATGGAAGAGTCTTTCGGGAATTCAATCTCTGCTCCCTGCTGTCAACTGCAAACTTAGTTAGTTTGGTGGAGATAGCTTCTCCTATCTATTTTGACCATTTCATCTGTGAGCCGGATTTGCAATCTAGCTAGTGATATAGGGATTTATTCCTTGTTTCTTTACCTTTTCTACTATACCTCAGTGGGAAACTGTCAAAAGCTTTGGCCAAGTCGAGGCAGGTGGTATATACCATTTTATCTTTTTTTAAACATCTTTATTAAATTATCATGTATGACATAGGCAAATATACATTTACATAAATAAAAACAAACCATATTGACATAATCTTAGTTGCAAACATTATACATCACAAACCATATTTGCATAATTGTAGTTGCAAACATTAAATATCACCTAAAATCAATCCAGTCATTGTCAGTCAAACATTACACAGCTCATTCAAATCCTGCCTTCTTTTAAACCTAGCTCCTACCATTTTCTAAGATCCCAGTTGCAGTTGTTTTCTCTGTTACCATATTTATTACTTCTAGTAAAGTTGGTTTAGACTTTGATTTCCATTTTATAGTAGTTGCTTTTTTGTCAGTCACCATAATTAGACTCAGCAAGGCCTTACTATGTCTAGGCAATTCCAATTATGTATCATAGCTCAGAAAAATTATTTCCCTAGTTACACCAATTTGCTCACCCAGTATCTATGACAGAGCTGTTGGCAGAGAATCTTTAAAGTCTGACAACTCATTGCACTCCCAGAAACAACAGTTGTGTAGAATCGTACCATAGTGGTAGATGTACTTCTCTTCACTGTTGCAGTATTCATTGCATTAGGGATCCCCTGCCGAGGGTGGCTCAACATCCGGCCATTATACCAAAACCTTTAGGTTGCTGTACATCTCGCATATGCTACTTGCGTAGAGTGGGGCATAAGAGTGACTTCCATATATACTATCCTCAGAAGTGAGAGCCCCAGTGGGAGCACCAGTCCAAGGAAACGTTAATCAGTACATCCAGAACAGAAATGCACCGGGGATGGAGGAAAGAAGTGAATACTGCAACAATGAAGAGAAGGACATCTATGGTTATGGTAAGATTTTACACAACTGTAATATTCCATTTCACTGTTGCAGTATTCATTACCTTGGAAGGACCAGCACATCCCTCTAAGAAACCATGAAGATATCCCTAGAAAAACCAGCTCTAGATCTGGAGATTCCATCCAACTTGTAGTGCTTAGTAAATTGTATGTATAAAAGTCCAGATAACTGCCTCAGGAATAGAGATGGTATCCAAACCCTTGAGAAAGGCACCAGAAGAAGTCATAGCCCTAGTAGAATGAACCTTAAAGGGACAATCCCAGGGATTTTTTGTTTTGATTCAGCCTTTGTTTACATTTCAGGTTTGCCTTTCTGAACATGCTCAACTTTGGCTGAGGGGGGTGGGGGAAGTTTCAAAGGTGTGAGCCAAATTCCATCTCAAATTGCAGTTGTACTAACAACAGCTTTCTCTGTGAGCCATTCATTAGTGTAATCTGTGCATTTTACACATTGAGAAAAGCAGCCTTTCAGGCATTTTACGACCTGACAGCTGCTGCTACTCTACAAAGCACATCAGCAATGCAAGGGTTTTAAAACATTAGCAGAATTTTTTTGTTCTTTTTATTTCATATTTTATTCTGTGGTGATTGTGAAATCTGGCCAACTACAACAATTTTATGACATGGCTTCTACCTATAGAAAGCATCTGAGTGAGGCAAACAGTAGTGGAAACCATAATTCTCTTTCTTTCATTTCATGTTTTACTGTATTCTGATTTTTGAATACTAGCCTGGTGTAGTGACTTCCTGACCTGCCAGTAATTCCATAGAAAGCAAGTGTGTGACAGAAGACTGGAGCATTAGTAGACACACACTCTTCTGTTCCTTTTTCATTTTCCAGTTTGATATGTGCTGATTTCTGAATATTACTAGACAAATGCACTATTTTTATGAGTGGGCTGCTTGTACATCTGTAGAAGCATGAATGATGCAAAGTTTAAAAATGAGTATACCCTCATCTTTTCCTTTCACTTCATATTTTATTTTTTGCTTATTTCCAGCTACTAGCCAAAAGCACATCCTAGTGTACATGCTACACCTTATTGAGTTGCTACATTATATTATGTTTTCAACACTTCTATCTCTTGTAACCTTATATCTGTATAAATCTGTTTCTAGTTTCACTGTTGTTATATATAAACAAGTAACTGAAATGATACTCTACAGCTTTTGGCATCATTCTAACAGTTTGCAGCACCTAACGAGTGTGTGATTCCTGGTCTGGCAATGATTAGTCTTACATGGTAACATAGGTTCATAGGTTCGTACTAGGCTATCTGCCCTAGGGCATTTATAAGCCTAGCCAGAGTGTATGTGGCTTACACCACCCCTTAGGATGAGAATACTATGCCCTTTTAGGGTTTAGTTTACTATGCCTCTGTCTAGTAGTGACAAAGAGATGACCCCCGGGGTAAACCTACGATCTCCCATCCACTTCCGAGATTTCTCTTGAATAGAGTCAGTGAGGGGCTCTGCCTAACATGGACTGGGATTCTGTTCAGAGTGTAGGAGCCTCTGGGTTATGAATCTGTCCCTCCAGCACGTTCTATTTATTTCTGTGTTGAGGTTTAAGTCACTTGTTCTCGTGGCTCTGATGGATTTGGATTTTCTGAGGTGGAGCATGTCCATTAATTCAGGATTGGACATGGCCTTATCGTCAGGCACAGATCACCTCTGAGTAGGCGGTATGACTGAATAGAGCTGGAGTTTTCAGTCGGGCAGCATATGACATATGTTTAAGACCCTTTATCCTCTTGGTGAGGAACTTTTGGGGTCTTTCCAACTGCTGCAGGTGTCGGGTGAGATACATCCCAAATGGGGCATTGTACTCAATCATTGGCCTGATAAGAGAAGAGTACAGGGGCACAATGACCTCTCTTGATCTAGATGTGAAACCCTTCATGATAAGGTGGGCAATATAGAAGGTCTTCCTAACCACTTTAGCAATGTGAGTGTCAAATGAGAGGTTACTGTCAACCTGGGTCCCTGATTACCTCTTCCGTACTTAATGGATTACCGCCTATGTGGTAATTTGTCGGCACCTTGTTTTTCCCAAAGGGTATGACTATACATTTTTTGGCGTTTAGCTTAAGGCCATGGCTCTGGCACCAATTATCCATTTCTAGGAGGCCTCTCTGAAGGATGTTTGTGTCCACTGGAGTATCAATTATGGCGCCCAGTTTGCAGTCATCTGAACTTTGTCAGCCACAATCCTCCTATGTTTGCCTGTACCTCGGAAAAATAAATGCCGAACAAGAGGGTCCCAGGACTGAGCCCTGTGGGACACAGCTTGTGACTGGCTTAGAAGTCTGACATAGCTCCAGCAACTCTGACCCTGTGGGTTCTGTCCTTGAGCCAGTTTGCAACCCATCTTGTGACATATGGGTTTACATTTAAGCTGGTGAGTTTGTCTATGATGCCCGAGTCGGTATTGTGTCAAAGGCTTTTGCAAGGTCAAGGTAGGCTGTGTGAACTGCCTTACCCTCATCAATGGCCTTAGTGACTGTTTCAAAAAGTCGACCAAGTTCAGAAGGCAGGATCTGCCCTTGACAAAGCCAAATTGGGTAGGATCAATGTCTGTAGGTCCCCAATGTCTTTGTTTATGAGTTCCATAATGATCCTCTCCATAGCTTTGCAGACCAGGCTCGTCAGGCTTATGGGCGGTAATTTCCAGGGTCCGTAGAAGCACCGCCTTTGTGAAGTGGGACCACTGTTGCCGCGCCACTCTTTGGAGTGCATTATCCTGTGGTAAGGCTAAGATTAAACAGCAGCCTTATGTGTGGGTTTAGTTCCTCTTGAGTTCATGTAGCACACAGCCGGGACACCATCGGTCCCATTGATGCTGTGTTTTTAGCTTTAGAGAGGCGGCTCTCACCTGGGCATCTGAGATGTTAGGAGGCTACACTCTGCTGGGATAGTTATTTCTCCTTTTGGGGGAGGGAGGAGAAATTTGCACTGAACCTGTCTGCCAGAATGTTGGCAATGTCAGTGGGTTCAGTGTATTTTGTGTCATTTTGGACTAACTCTGAGCATATCTGGGAGTTTCCACCCAGGTTTCTAACATAGCTAAAGAAGGCCTTGTGATTGTCTTTTGTGTCATTTGATTTTTCTCTCAAAGTTGGCCTTGGATGATTTTATGAGTGATCGTAGTTTTTTGCTAGTACTGATCAGAGATGCCTTTCCTTTTAGGGATTTTGCTCTGTCATGTAGTAGCTTCCTCCTTCTGTTGTAAAGTTTGTTTATGGCTGGGGTCCACCAGACCGGTCGCCTGCCTTTGGGGGAATGGGTCTTGGTTTTATTTGGGATTGCATGATCCATGCATTCTTGAAGGTGCCCATAGAAGGCATTTGCAAGGGATTCAGCAGTGTGGGTTGTGGTTCCATTCCAACTTACTCACACGATAGCATACCTCTCACCATCTTAGCCCAAAAAATCTGGACAAACCCTAAAATAATAAGGAAGAAATGCCCAAAAATAGAGACATTGTTTAAATAATGCTCTTATAAACTTAGAAAGTTGCTGGAATAACAGAATTACTTAGTGTGCATTTTCTGAAGGATATGAAGTCTGAAACTCAAATGTGTGTCATTATTTAGCAACTTCAATCCTCAGTGATTTGCCAGAAAATCAAAATTTTATGAGATACAGACCAAATATATGAGGCAAAAATCTAGACATTCAGAGAAAATCTGGACAGTTGAGAGGTATGCATGGTAGTGATGGTGGAGCAAAGTGACAGAAAGTACTCTTGTGTATATAATCTTACCATAACAGCTGTTCTCTGGTACAGAAGTGATGTATTGCCAAGGACAGTCCATCGCTTGACTAGCATAAATAGGCTTTAGAGATCTTGGTTGTGTTTTATGTCACATTTATGCTCCCCGCACAGAACACAGGTCGTAAGAGGGACTTACGGATGCAAAATAAAAACCTTTTAAAGAAGCTTCATAGG
>NC_056730.1:836711862-836741001 GCF_019279795.1 Protopterus annectens | reverse complement strand
AGTGCAGTAGTTATGCTTATTTTTCTATCAAAAACAAAAGACTCCCTCTGATATCTAGTTCAGGCTCTACCCATGAAGGAAGATTGGTCATTTGGTCTCAGGAAAATGCAGGTAAACAGTTTAAGAAATGGCAAGAGTGTTCCAAAAAAGATTTCAGGAGACCCCCCCCCCCCAAACCAAGAACAGTCCAAGTAGTCAAAATGACTATTCAAGGGACCTTGTATCTATGTCTAGATCTAGTTGTAAGATTTTCCACTTAGACTTTGGTCACTGTGAGAGAATACCACAGGTTTTTGGTCTCCTGGCGTCTATGATTCTTATGATACCCCTGGAAAGTCTGTGTATGAGAAGATGCAATGGTATCTGAAATTTCCTTGGTCCCATCACCAACATCCTTTGTCTTTTCAAATCCCAGTGCTGGGTTTTGTCAGAAGAAAAATCACTTGGTGGAAACAGCAAATACCCTTCAATTTGGGTGTTCTCTTCTCCCTCTCTGTTCCAAAGTAGTCACAATAGACACATCTGACTTTGCATAGGGAGCGGTTTCAGGAGGTATAAAAGTGCAAGGTGTGTGAGACATCATGCAGAGATGCAAGCACATAAATATAAAATATATGCTTTCCCTGATCAAGGCTTTTAACTTCATGAATCATCTGTGGTCCCCGGGACCTCTTCAAGTTGTTAGATAATACCACTTTCAAGTGGTACCTCATCAAGCAAGGAAGAACCAGGTTGTACCCCCTTGTAGACTAACCACGTTAGCTTGAGATATGGCTGCACAGCACAGTCTCACTCTGTATGCTTCCTACACGCCATCTGAGCAAAACTGTGTGGCAGGCTGACTGAGTAGAATAAGGGCAGATCATCATGAGTGAAAACTAGATCAGGTGGTCTACCAAGATGTAGTCCATCAGTAGGGAGTTCCTCAAGTAGACCTATTTACCTCCATTCTAAACAATCAGCTGGCAAGATTCTGCTCCAGGACTCCATGCAAGAAGGCTAGGAAGACAGATGCCTTCTCTTTTCCTTGGAAAGAAATATTACCATATTCTGTCTACCCATTCCACTGATATCCAAGGTACTTCTAAAGATTCAGAAGGAATCCCCCCCCCCCCCCCAAGGTCATTGTGGTGCGTCCCTTCTTGCCCAGTTCACAGTGGTTCACCTCTCTCTTGGAAATGACCAGGGACAGTTACCTCAAGCGTCTTCAAAGAATGGACCTACTCACACAGGATCAGGGGTGTTTGATGCATTCCAGCCCCAGTCAATGTCAACTGACTGCCTGGATTATAGGGTCTGCATTTCCTTCAGACACTTGTTTACTGAGGGTGTGCAGCAGGCACTAATGGAAGCAAGACAGACTGCTACTAGTAATTGGAAAAGGTTTTCTAGTTGGTGCCAACAGCATAATCGGCAACAGTTCAATGCTAGTTGTTCTCTGGCTTTACAATATTTGTGAGTTCCTATCCTATGGCCTTTTTTACTCCTTTGTCAAGGGTCATTTATTGGTCATTTCAGCATGTCTTCCTATGGATCCTCCTCTTCCATTGCATTCTCATGTCAAAATGCCTTTGTTTTGCCTAAGAGGCCTCCAAGAAAAACTGGTGGCCCCTCCTTGGGATCTTAATTTTGTGTTAGAGAAGTTAACACTTGCTCAAGTTTGACCCAGATAACATGGCTGACTTCAGGTTTATTGAAAACAGTTTTACTGATTGCTCTGAACTCTACAAGAAAAGTATTTGAGTTAAAAGCTCTTATGGTGAGTCAACCTTATCTCATTTTCCACAGAGACAGGGTTTCTTTGAGAACCAATCCTTCATTTTGGCAAAGTTTACATTAAGCCAAACTATCAATCTCCCCATTTTCTTTTCTGAGCCAAAAATGAGGGAGGATCCTCCATACCTTGAATGTCCACAGTCAACTCTGGTACTGTCTTGATAGAATCTTTGAGATCTTTAGATTAATTGTTCATTTCTTGTTAAGGTAAGAGGAAAGGACAACCTGTGTCAAAGCAGACTATTTCAAAATGGTTGTTTCAGGCTATTTTCCTTCGTTATACTCACCACAGTGAAGCTATTCCAGGCAGGGTCAAGGCCCATTCTACCAGGGTTTTAGCTTATGTATGGCCTTTTGGAAAGGGTTGGATTCTAGAATTATTCTAGAAACAGCAACTTGGTCCTCTGTACATAATTTTACAAAGGATTATAAGCTTGATTTCTTCTCTAGGTCTAGATCAGGCTTTGCTAGGGCCTTTCTTCAGGGGCTCATGGACTCTTCTCCTTCCACCTCCCAAATAAACTAAGCAAGAGTAATCTTCTCATATAGTTAAGACAACTGCAGCAGTGATCAGTATGATGAACATAACGTAGTTGTGTAAATAAACTTGCCTTAACAGTAAACGTTCGCATGATCAGTGCTGCAGTAGCCTCTCCCTTTTGCCCTCCAGCCATCTTGTTGTTTAGTGTGTTGCTTATACAAGGGTGTAAACATTTATTTGTTGTTGTTGTCCATAGAATTGTTCTTTCAGGGCTCAGCCTTCCTCTGTCTGTTGGAATGAAAGCTCTAAAGGTCACAGTGTCCAGTCTTTTTTAGTCAACTTAGCTCAAGCTGACTGGTTTGAGTATATGAAAGGTACCCCAAAGCATTGGAAGCTGGTCAGCTGTTATAGCTGTATGGGTTGCATCTTACATAGGATAAGGCTACTGTGCAGCAGTGATCATTTGAAATTCTAATGTTATGGTAAGCTTACTTACACAGGTGTACTTTTGCTATGATTCAAAAATGAATTCCTTCTGTCTCAACTGTGTTGCAAACATTAACATTGTCACTTTGATAGTATTACAGCATGCATGAGTTTATAAATTTGAAATATTTTTATTGCTGTTAATAGGCAAGACAAAACTGTTAATTTATGACAGAGTTTACCTTCTACCACACTGTTGCTGAGAATAAAATGTATGTGGGTAATTCTTAAAAATCAAGAGTAAATAGCAGAAAACTAAAACATCATTTATAAAATACTTGCTGAATTTCATATTGTTATAGTTCAGCAAATATTTAATTTTTGTTATTTTATTAAAACTGACCTACAAAGCTGCACATTCCATGACTTGAATCTCATCTGATGTAGTGTTGCATTAAAAATTCCTGGATCCCCACTTTTGGTATTCCTTCGATCATTCAGTAATTGGTATTTTCAAAATCCTTATTAATTAAAGGAACAAAATGCACAATTTTATCCAAAATATAGTAATAGTATTATATAATACATTACCAAACCTGCTGTTCTGTGAATCCAGTAATTTCACCACAGAATTGCAAGGAACTGCTGTTTACTAAAAATGACTGCTGATCTGATTCCTCCAATACCACAGCAGTGATTTTTTTTTTCTAGCTTTTTAAACTAATATTGAGACTTGTGTACCTGCTAATGGTACATAAATTTAATTTGGGATGGAGTTTGCTGTTGTAAGAGAAGAAGTTGAAGCATTATGAACATTTATTTGCTTTTAGCTTGTTAGCAGCGCCAGTCTCCATTGACTTGTTTTTGCAGGCTTTAATTACTACCGCATTGATGTACTGGAAGTGACTGCTTATCAGATTTGACCAACACTAGAGAAGTGATGCTTTCTAGCTTTTAAGGTGATACTGGCACTTGTATGCCTGCTTGTATTTTTCCCTATTTGGGACTGTTTCCTGCAGTTTATTCTTGGGAGGAAAGGGGAGCTTTCACTGTTCTGGATGTTTGTTAGTAGCAACACTTGTTTATGCTGGTTATTTGCTGGGTTTTACTTACCTCCTTTAATTATTGCTACCTTAGGTTGCTTCGTGTTTTTGTGCTGAGCTAAAATACACTGTGCATTATGCACAACAATACTGTAAGCTGTATGACATAATAGTCAGTGGGTGCTTATTTTCTTTATCCTACCTTAGAGCTGGGTGGGAGGTTGGCATAAGGGTTAAGGTGCTTACCTTGCAGCAGGAGCGGCCTTAGGTCAACTGGTGCCTTAGGCAAAAGGGCTCCATGATGCCCCCCACCACACAACCCGGTGCCCCCATCCTGGTCTACCTACACCAAAGAAGTACTGGAAAAGTGCCCCTGCTAGAGCAGCACCCTAGGCAGCCACCTAGTTGGCCTATGCCTAAGGCCAGTTATGCCTTGCAGACACAAGGTGCAGGGTTTTATTCTGACATGGAGTAATTGGCTAGGCTTAAAATGACCCACAGGGGCAGTTAGCCTAGTACTAACCTATGGAGACCTCCAGACTAGCACCAAAGCTACACAATGAGCAGCAGCTCTAATGTCAGTTCAGCTTAATCTATCATCTTGTACATGCATTGAAATACCATAAATAGCTGTGTAAAATGCAGTAGCTGACATCCGTGCAAATTATAGTTAATTATTCTTTTAAATCATCTGTTTCTGTATCACCACTACTGATGCTTGCATCACTGTTAAATTGTTGTGCATGCAATGTGTATTATGTTTAAATTGCACTGTGCGTGTAAACTTTTGTGACCTTCACCTGTTTAAACTGTACTATCTGCCTTATCGCACTGTGTATATAGTATGATGATCTGCTTTATCGCACTGTGTATATAGTATGATGATCTGCTTTATCGCACTGTGTATATAGTATGATGATCTACCTTATCACGCTGTGCATATAGTATGATGTTCTGCCTTATCATACTGTGTATATAGTACGATGTTCTGCCTTATCGCGCTGTGTATATAGTATGATGTTCTGCCTTATCGCACTATGTATATAGTATGATCTGCCTTATCGCACTGTGTATATAGTATGATGATCTGCCTTATCGCGCTGTGCATATAGTATGATGTTCTGCCTTATCATACTGTGTATATATATATATATATATATATATATAGTATGATGTTCTGTCTTATCATACTGGGTGTATAGTATGATGTTTCTGCCTTATTGTACTGTGTATATAGTATGATGTTCTGCCTTATCATACTGTGTATATATATAGTATGATGTTCTGTCTTATCGTACTGGGTGTATAGTATGATGTTTCTGCCTTGTTGTACTGTGTGTGTGTATATATATATATATATATATATATATATATATATATATATATATATATATATATATATATATATAGTATGATGTTCTGTCTTATCATACTGGGTGTATAGTATGATGTTTCTGCCTTATTGTACTGTGTATATAGTATGATGTTCTGCCTTATCATACTGTGTATATAGTATGATGTTCTGCTTGTACTGTGTGCATAGTATTATTTTCTATCTCTTTAGTGTTACCTAGATGCAAACACATTTGCAGAATGAGTGCATACACTGGTTGGACCATGAAGTTAATTTCTTACTGTGTGTATAGTATCTAGTGTTGCTTTATCACATGGCGTAAATTGTATATGGTTTTCTACTTAATTAGTAGCTACCATATATAGACTCATTTGCAATACTAGTGTTTACAGTCTTAGACTGCTTAGCTGATTTTACCTTGTTTCTGTCCATATAGCAACAAAACTCTCTCATTATAGTATCTTAGTTGCCCAAACTGTCAGATCAGTTAGTTGACATAGTACCCTACTGAATTTTTCTGGTGCTGTGAGATCACATTCTGCAGTTAACTCACTTGTTGCTTACCTAGAGGTGGTATAAGAACTGCCTCATGTTCACGGACAACCCATTGTCGCTGCCTATCACTGAGTCTGCTTGTGGGAGGTGTAGTTTCATATTTAAACTAGATACTGACCACTATTGTCACCCGTATGTCAGAGTACAGTGCATCTCTGCACCATCATAACACAACCCTGGCACTAAGACCACTTATGCAGCAGTACTAACTAAATCCCTTCCTTAGCCTCCTAGGCAACACACTTGCACCTCACCTTCAATGCTGACAGTAATACCGGCAGATGCCATTGTAAACAGGGGTCACCTAAGCCTTTAAGGATGCCTGAGCATGCTGCTGGACAACTCTGTAGTCAGGCATGACACACCTCTCACTAGGCTAAGCAAAGAGAAATAATAAGTTGTCAGGTGGATGGCACAGTGGTGCAGCGGTAGTGGTGTCGCCTCACAGCAAGAGGTTCTCCAGTTTAATTCTTGGCTGGAGTGCCTTCTGTGCAGAGTCTGCATATCCTCCCTGCATTTGTGTGGGTTTTCTCTGGGTACTCCTGTTTCCTCCCACATTACAAAGACATGCTTCTGGATCATTTCTCCCCGGGCCTCCGCTGAAAATTGGCTTGGTTCCAAGCCGTACTTTCCTGGTTAGCAAATGTTAAATAAATAAATAAAAATTTATAATGCCAGCATGGTACTCAGATTTCTACTACCCAGGTATGTACATAGCTGGATGTTGCCCATGTGGGAGTGAATGACTTTAGACTCTTTGTATTGGAGAATTTGGAGACAGATGTGGTTGAGCTGGCAGTGTTGGTTTTTTGGGGCTGGAAAAACTAGTCTTGAGCAGTATCTTGTCATTACCATGAATGATATTACAAATGTATACAAAAAACAATTTATTTCAACGGCTAGATTAGAAACTTGTCGTTATATGGTGAGTCATTATATGGTGAGCCAATGTGTGTCAGATTGGAGTGGAGATGGTAGGCAGTCTTGCCTGCATTGCCAGGGATATTCTGTAACCTCCAGGATCTTTTTTAGGCAGTCAGTCTTACACACCTACTACTCTAGCAAAGTCCAGCCAGGTCCATCTGAACATGGTTCTGCTAAATACTACAAGTTTAAACAAGAAACTGCTTATCCTAAAAGCTTTCCGAACTTTTGAATGCTTAAGCATTTGTATAATTACAGAAAGTGTTCCAGTCCAGTGATAGCATTCTTTTCTTTACATGGGGTTTAACGCATATCACTTGCTGCAACCCTATGGTGGGGATGGTTGCATTTCTGGTTTGAACTTCTCTAAATTCATTTGCAATCTCACCAGCTTGCAAATCTAGTAGGATAACAACATAATTCTTTGATATCCTAATATCTTTAAACAAGTCCACCTCTCCTGTGATTGTTAACTACAGAACCCCTTCGTGGACTCCTCACAAACGATTCAGTTACCTAAAGAACCTCACACATTTGTTCTGGGTGATTTCAACTATTTGGCTATAAACTGGCATACATATACCATAGATAGATATGCACAGAGCTTCCAGTACATCAATGCCAACCATCTAGACTAGATAGTACTCTCTCCTACTAAGGGCTCATATCTACCTGATCCTGCAGTTATAAATGTACTGCAGTGTGCATTCTCACACTTATCATCCATAACCTATTATACATCCACTACCTATGCTACTGCAAGTCAAACTAGCCCATTAGTTAAGCCAAAGTCCTAAGTCCAGCTAATCCACTTCCTTCCCAAATAATACATTCAGAAAAATACTGCCCCAATGGATGAGCAGTTTTGCATCATTTCACCTTATAGCTTGATTGATATGGGCATCTTGAGGCAATGTAGTAATTGCTTCATATATACTGACAATCATTTACTCCCATAGGAAACTAACACCTTATGTGAGAGATGCAAATGTACTGTGGAACTGGACTCAATTCTCTCATGTAAAACCAAACTAGACATCAGACAAGTTGTCAGTACACACGCTTCACCTCTCACACAAGATAAGGTCATGACACATAAACCCACATATGTAGAGGTACTCACTAAAAGTCTATCAAATGAAGAGAGACCTCCTGCACGCACACCACCCAAACTCACTACTAAGCAAAAATTAACCAATACACATAACACACACACTAACAAATAAGTCCCTAGGGCAAAACACATGTTTGTGTCTTCGCTTTTCGGTTAGTCGCCACAGCGAACTCCGTCCGCTAATGATTGGCAGTTGATTTTTACGTACCGGCTTGCCAGGCCTGACGCACAACCTTCAACGAAGGTACGCTAGGGCAAAACACATCAAATGTCTTATTCATAGGCAACTCCATAATGAGACACACAGATGTTCCCCTCACCAGATTGGACAAGGAGACGGTCATGGCCAGTTGCCTATCAGGTGGCAGGGTCTGACAAATCATGCATGCACTCAGGTCACTCAACAAGTACTGTTATGACTGTCATAGTCCATGTTGCAGTGAATGACTTGAGACATAGCTCTCTGGACTACATGAAGAGAGACATGATGGAACTCTCTGATTGTGTCCCAGGCAGGTATGTCCCTAGCCCTAAACAATATCCTACCCTCACCTAGGATGATGCCACAATAAAAACAAAAAATGATTGACTTCAACAGTTGGCTTAGCTTCTGCTGTCAGTCCAGGGAGATCCAGTATCTGTCAGCCTGGGAGGATATGTTTGACAGGCCTTGCTGCTTTGATAGATATGGTCTGCACCTTTCCCACCCAGGCTTTTGGATACTAGCAAAGGCCCTTACCTCCCCCATATTGCCTTTTTTTAGGCAATGTCAAAACAAATTTTCCAACGTAACAAAATCTAATTGAGATAAACTCAGGGTCATGCTGCTTAATGCTAGCAGTTTAAACATGAAACTGCACTCCCTGGAAGCACTCCTCACCTTGGAGAATGCTGACCTCTATGCAGTTACTGAAACATGGTTTAAGGCTGCTGAGAGCACCCTGGCTGTGCAAGGCTGCAATGCCTTCCACATGTTCAGACCTCAAAATGGGTGTGAGGAACCAAAAGTGGAGGTGTATCCATCTTCATTAAAACCAAATACACTTCAAGACTGGTCAAACAGCATGATTCTCTTGGACTACTCATTGTCCAATTAACTATTGTGAAAGTGCCATACCACAACACTGATAGCTCTATATCCCCAACCTTGAACCAGGATAAGCATACGGCCTACCTCAGTTTACGGGAATCCCTCCCCATACAGCTTAACACGTTAGTCATGTGAGATTTCAACTTTCCGTAGACTGGGGGACATGCATGAGCAAAATCATGCTCACCCAGAGGTTCCCGGACTTCAATACAAATGCTCTGGAACAGGTAGTCTGCACTCCCCCCCACTAGAGGCTCTACTGTTTTGGACATAGCACTCACCAACATGGGAGCGTCACTGTACTTCCCCATAAGTGATACCTTCCCTGCTGAGGTCAGAGCACAAATTATTTATGTTTGAGGTAACTGCTGGAACTGACACCCTCACAGGAACAAGAATTATATAAAAAAAGTTACCAAAGCTAACTTCAGCCTACTAAGCGATGGTATAAAAAGTTTCATACCACATGCAAGTGTAGACATCAGTGATCACTATAGAGAAGTGTAAGCAAATGTCCTTTACAAACACTTAAACGACTGCATAAACTCTGTTGTACCATGGTGGACTTCCAAGTATAAACAGATTATTTAACAAGAGGATGAAACTGTTGTCTAAAAGCAAGAGGGATATCACTCTGCAGAGGAGGAGTTCCCTCCTAAGCTTAAACAAGAAAATCAGAAATCTTTTAAAGTCTTCTAAAGCAAGTTCTGAAACTAAAATCGCATCCCTAGCCAAGGATTATCATAAGGCATTCTGTAACTACATCCAAAGTCTAAAAGGGAATATCCAGCTATGTGCCGAACTGGTTTTAGATGGGATCACTCATACTACACAGGAAAATATCACCAACTTGCTAGCTGACAGATTCAGTGCAAACTTCAACCCCTTATCCCCACCTACCATATCCCAAAGCATACATGACATCAGCCCTCTGCCTATCTCTAGAGAACAGGTCACCTCTGTGCTTGCCAAAGCCAAAAACATGGCCTCAGTGGGCCAAGATAATATCCCAGGTTGTTTACTAAACAATCTAAAACGAGACATAGTGGACCCACTTGGCATTCTCTGTAATCATAGCTTGACTGGCTATGTTCCTACAGAATGGAGAACAGCAACAGTAATCCGGTTGCACAAAGGTGGACCATCAACTGACCCTAGGAAATACAGACCCACAAGTCTAACCAACCTCATCTACAAGGCCACGGAAAGAATTATCATAGACCTTATCAACAGGGACATAACTGACCTCCAAATTCTGGGCCCAACTCAGTTTGGCTTCGTTAAAGGTAGATAGATCATGGTTATTAAACCTAGTAAACTTCTTTGAGAATGTCATCAAAGCCATGGACAGAGGTGAGACAGTGCACACACCTTATCTTGACCTTGCCAAGGTTTTTGACACAGTCACCCCCTCTGGAATCATTAAGAAAGTCTCCCAGCTGGGAGATAGATTTTTGGAAAAATATCTGTGAAGATCCTATGGAACATAAAGATGCTGAAAGGATAGAAGAAGTAAAAGAAAGAATAAGAAGTTTAAATGTAGAGAATATGAAATGGGATGAGGTAACGGCCAGAGAAATTGAGATAAAGTTAAGAAAAGCCTCCAGTTGGAAAACCCCAGGCTGAGATGCAGTACCTAACTTTTTGCTAAAACTAATAACATCTTTGCATGAAGATTTAACCATGAGTAATAATTATTTATATGCATACCCTGAACAGACATCAACCTGGTTAGCAAAAGGAAAAACAATGCTCCTGCATAAGAGTATACCTGGACGTTATGCTAAAAATGATAGACCAATAACATGCCTTCCGACGATGTATAAACTATATACTGGAATTGATGCAGACAGAGTTTATAGTCATTTAGAGGAAAATTCAATCATGGCAGTAGAAAAAAGGGTAATTAAAGAGTCATCTGGAACAAAGGATCATTTGTTGCTAAATAAAGTTAATGGAGAACTGTAAAAAGGGGATGAACCCAAGTATGACATGGACTGATTACAAAAAAGCATTTGATAGTATCCCACATTCATGGATAAGAGTGCTTAAAATGTATAAGATACACCTTAAACTGATCAATTACATTACAGTGGCCATGAAACAGTGGTAAACCACTTTGCAGTTAAGCCATGATAAAGGACAAATTATTATTCCAGGGATAAAAATTCAAAGGGGGATATTCCAGGGTGACTCCTTGTCACCGCTGCTGTTCTGTGTTGCCCTTAACCCTTTAAGCTGTCTACTTAACAGATTAGGCCATAGCTACAATTTGGTTTTTAGAAAACAACAAAATGTAAAGACCTCACATCTTCTCTTTGTTGATTTAAAATTGTATAGCTCATCAGATGAGCAACTGAAAGCACTACTGCAAGTCAAAACTTTTCCAGATAATATAAGAATGTCATTTGGTCTTGATAAATGTGCAAAAGCAACCTTTAAAGCAGGAAAACTGCAGCACCAAGAAAACACCAGTTTTGGACAAGAATGTGATATAAAAGAACTTGAGCAAGAGGGAGTGTTATAAATATTTGGGAATTGATGAAGGATCAAAATAAAACATGAACAAATGCTAATAAAACTTAGTAAGCAATGCTTTAGAAGACTTTAATTAATCATAAAAACAGAGTTGACATCTAGGAACAAAATTCAACCTATAAACTGATTTGCTCTTCCTGTCCTAACTTACAGTTTTGGAGTGACTGACTAGCCCCAAAACGTGTTGGATAGATTGGACAGGAAAACAAGAAGGATGCTTCATGCTCATAAATGATTTATAAAAATCAGTCGATACCAAGATTATATATTCCCCATGCCGAAGGAAGTATGGGTCTCCTTGAAATTGATTTACATGTATAGAGCTGCAGTCGTGGGACTGCGCACACATCTGTTGACCTCACAAGACCCAAACAAAGTGAAAGTTTTGGAACTTGAGGAAAATAAAGCTAAGATGACTTCCCTGCTTAGTCTAGCAGAAGCATATCTGTATCAAGCAGGAATGGAAATCAAACCAGAAGTAGATCTGGCAGCAACTGAATGTGCCAAAAAATAAAAGAAAGAATATAAGGTGAAGGAACAGATGAGAAGGAAAAATGTAGAAAATGCATAAATACAGTTGCAAGTATAGAAAACTTCTGGAAGAACCTAATGTTGATCAGGATCGAACTCAGGAATAGTTAAGGAGAGGCAAATTCAAACCAAAAGATTAAGGGTTAATATTGGGAGCCCAAGATAGTGGGCTACCTACACATTTGTTTACAAAGGCCATTGAACATGTGGGAGAAACAGACAAATGTAGTTTTTTTTAAAACAGAAGTGGAAACAGTTGCACACCTTGATGTTCATCGTGTTTCACTGTTGCACACATGACTGTAGGGTTCTCCCCTGCCAGCAGGCAGTCCTCGGTCGGCCAGAATCCCAAAGTCTGGGTCCGGCGTCAGCTGTTCAACCATGCTTCCTGACGTCAGAGCGCCAGGAGTACAAAGCTGACAGCCGAAGCCATGTTCTCCAGTCTTTCTTGCCGTGCGGTGATAGCAGTTCGCAAGTGCCAGTCGGCTGACTCCTGACAATTTTTTCTAAACAAACTTCAGTCCGAAGACTTTCTTCTCCTACTCAAAGCTAAGTACCCCGTTGGGGAAACTTTTTTCTTGCTCCAGTCCGATGTCAGAAAAAGTTAATAATTGTATTTCATGTGGGAAGCAAATACCTCATAAGGATTTTCATTCTTACTGTATTCCTTGCTTAGGCCTTGACCATGACATAGCTAGTTGTCGGTTTTGTGCTAGATTCAATCAACGTACTATTAAACGAAGGTACGATTTTGCATTTCATTACTTCGGTAGGCGTTTTAATTACAAAATGTCGTCGGATACGGTTCCGGCTACCGGAGTTCACAAACGACGCAAGGACAAAGACAGGCCTCCGAGGTCAAAATCAGACGATATCGCACAAGCAGAGCCAGCTTCAGGTTCGGCCGTCGTCAGTGAGGCACTTTTGCAGCCCCTGTCGTCGGCCATTTCGGAACCGATAGCCGAAACGGACTCCCACGAGGAGCCAACTAGGCCTTTGAATATTTCTGTTGCAGGACCTTCGGACAATGCTCCTTCGGATGGGTCCGGAGCCACTGTGCAGGTACCGGCTTCCGAAGGGGTTTTCAGGCCTACTCAGCTTCTAATAAAGGCAAAGCCAAAGACAAAGGCAAAGACTCCTTCCAAATCAAAGACTGCAGCCCAGGCCTCTTCTGATCCGGCTCCCAAGTCTCAGAAACAGTTACTTAAAATGGCGGAGGACTTACTTACTATGATTAGGGGTTCACATCCCCCTCCAGATAAAAGGCCAAGGCAGGAAGTTTATTATGACTCCTCTGATCAGGCTTCTGTTTCTTCAGTTTCTTCTTCTGACCAGGAATATTCTTTCCCTCCTTATGAGGATTCTGATGCTGAGGAATCCATTCCTTCAGCTTCTCCCCGAGGATTTCTCTTTTGGGGAAACTTTGCATGAAATGAGGGAACATTTCCACTGGGAAGGACAGGAGTATTCATAATCTAAGAAAAGACTAAGAGATTTTCTTCTTCTTCCCCAGCATAGACCCCTGGCTATTCCTCCTATTTTGGATATTGTGGATGATGCTTTTTTGGAGGCTAACTTAACTCCTGATTCTTTTCCTCCAGCTCCTGTTAAGCCAGACAGATACTATAGGGTTCCTGATTCCCACCAGTTTTTATACAAGAACCCTACTGCTGACCCTGAAACCATTTCTCAGGGTCCTAAGGGCGTAAAGGCCGCTTCTGCTAAAACCCCATTCCCACTGAGAAGGATTCCAGATCTTTAGAAAGATGGGGCAAAAAAGTGTACATTTCTGCTACTTTATCTATCAGGGCTTTAAACTGTCAGTTTCATATGCTGAAATACCAGCAATTTCTCCTGTCTGTTCTAAAACAGAAGCTAACTTCCATTTCCGCCTGTGCAGATGATAAGGACTTACATGACTTAATGCATGCCACTGAACAAGTTGGGAAGCATGGTTTACACTGTGGATTTGATGCCTTAGAGGCTTCTTGTAGGGCTGCTGCCTCTGGCACAGTAATTAGAAGGCATGCTTGGTTAAAGGAACAAAATTTGCCAGATCAAGTAAAAGCTAAATTATTGGATGCTCCTGTTCAGCATAATGTTTTGTTTGGATCTAAAGCTGAAGAGGTGATTAAAAAGATGGAGGACAAGGCAAAATCCATGCAAACAGTTAGATTTCTTACAAGTACAGCCACCCAGATTTAGTAGGAATTGGCCTACAAAAAATTGGTCCTTTCCCAACTCAGACAGGCCTCAGAGGGGTAGATACAGACGCTCCCGAGGAAGGCCTCAAACGCAAGCCTCTTATAGACCAAGACAGTGGACTGCTTCCACCCCTAGGGGAGGAGAGGACAGGTCGCAAACTCATAGGAAACAGACTCAATGACTCCCTCTGTTGGGCTGCAGGAACTTCTTGCCTGGAAGCCCCTCTCGGAGGAAAACTTTCTCTTTTTCATCTAAATTGAACTCATATAACCCAAGACAAGTGGGTTCTGGATGTAGTTTCAAGAGGTTACAAATTCCATTTTCATACCCTACCAAGGCCAAGCGGATGGCCAGATCTTCCAAAACATCAATGGTCAGAGGCCTTAAACCAAGTGGAAGCTCTCTTGGCTATGAAAGCCATAGAACTAGTTCCACTTTCAGAAATGGGACAAGGTTTTTACTCAAGGCTTTTTCTAGTCCCCAGGAAGCAAAATTCATGGAGACCCATTCTGGATCTGTCAGTCTTGAACACTTTTCTAGAGATACCAAAATTCAAGATGCTTACTCTACAGCAGCTACTTCCAATGCTGACCAAAAATGCATGGATGCTGACTTTGGATTTAAAGGAGGCATATTTACACATTCCCATCAGGCAGGAATGCAGAAAATACCTCCGGTTCAAGGCCGGGTCGAGGCACTATCAATTCTCTGCACTGCCCTTTGGATTGTCTACTGCGCCCAGGGTCTTTACCAAATGCTTGGCTCCAGTAGTAGCTTATTGCAGACTCAAGGGAATTCAAATTTACCCTTATCTGGACGACTGTCTTATTCAGGCAGACAGCAAGGATGTTTTACTTCAGCATCTAGAGTTTGTTCAGAATCTTCTCAAGTTCCTGGGATTCACTGTAAACATAAAAAAGTCAAATTTGACACCCTCACAACAGATAATTTTTCTGGGCTTCTAAACACAACAACCCAGATGGCATTTCTGACATACGAAAAACAATTACAGCTGGCCTCAACTTTCAAAACCTTGGCAACTTTAACTCAGCTATCTGCAAGGAGATTCCTGCAGGCTTTGGGTTACATGGCCTTCTGCATCCTTCTCGTACCATATGCCAGACTACATATGAGGAAAATACAGTGGTACCTAAAAAGTGTATGGTCTCAGCATTGCCACAGTTTAGACATACTGATCTCTGTCCTGCCTTGTCTTCAAAAGGAATTCCTTTGGTGGTCCAAGGCATGTACTCTAAACAAAGGAAAACCCTTCTGTCTGCCTCCTGCCACTCAGATACTGACCACGGACGCCTCAGATTATGCATGGGGAGCCCATTTTCAGGGCAACTGTCTGCAGGGTCTTTGGACAAAGGATCAGAAGCACCTGTATATCAATTTAAAGGAAATGTTAGCCGTACAGAAAGCTCTATTGGCCTTCAAGAATCTTCTACAACCAGGACAGCTACTGATACGGACAGACAACACCACAGTTATGTGGTACATAAACAAGCAAGGGGAATCTCATTCCTATCCCCTTTGCAGACTAGCCATGGATCTTTGGAACACAGCTCTAGCTTGCAATCTGGACCTTCAAGCACAGTTTCTACCAGGGAAGCAAAACTTCCTGGCTGACAGTCTGAGCAGAAATCTTTCGGACCCACACGAATGGATGCTGGACACCGAAATATTCAGGATGATTACTGCAGTCTGGGGATGTCCTCACATAGACCTCTTTGCATCCCACCTCAATCATCAACTACAGATTTTTTGCACCGGGACTTTCCACGAAAATGCTTGGAAAGTGGATGCACTATCATTCAGTTGGAGAAACCTCTCGGGATATGCCTTTCCACCTCTTCCTCTTCTTCCACGAGTATTATTAAAGATCAAACAGGACAAGCCCAAGATGATGATCTTGCTGGCCCCAAAATGGTCTCGACAGTTTTGGTACCCAACACTGAAAAACCTTTGTCTGGAGCCCCCTTGGGTTTTACCACAGACTCTGAACCTTCTGTCCCAACACCAGGGTCAGGTTCTACACTCCCATGTCAAAACTCTCAGCCTGGCGGCCTGGTTAATCCAGGGTCTTTGAATCATTCTCTCCTACCCAAGCAGGTTATGGATGTCATTTTAGAAGCCAGACGTCCTAGCACTAGAAAATCTTATGCAGGAAAATGGAAAAGATTTTATTCCTGGATGCAGGCTCAGGATTCTGATCCTCTTACTCCTAACATTCCTCAGAGTTTACTTTACCTGACAGACCTCTTACATAAGGGTCTCTCTTTCTCTTCCATAAAGATTCATGCCTCTGCTATTTCTGCTCATTATAATACAGACCCTCCAATCTTTTCCCACCAGCTCATGAGACAGTTTCTCAGAGGAGCTAAGAACTTAAGGCCCCCTAGATCTCCTCCCATTCCTGCTTGAGATCTCAACTATGTTTTGGAAAAGCTCACCTTACCTCCTTTTGAGCCTGCTGCCTCATCTGACATCAAGTTTTTATCTTGGAAGACAGCCATCCTGTTAGCTCTGACCTCTGTCAGGAGAGTTTCAGAGTTGCAAGCTCTTATGGCTGTAGAACCTTATATTATTTTTCATCAAGACAGGGTGTCTTTAAGGACTAATCCTACTTTCATGCCTAAGGTGGTTTCCAAAATGGCTTTAAATCAAACTATTCACTTGCCAACTTTTTCCCCACTCCTCAAAATAAAGGGGAAAGGATCTTACATTCCTTGGACGTACACAGACAACTACGTTTTTACCTGGACAGAACCAAGGACATCAGGAAATCAGAGCAATTGTTTGTTTCTTATGCTTCAAGTTCCCAAGGTAAAGCCATTTCAAAACAGACCATTTCTAAATGGATTGCTCATGGAATCAGATTTTGCTATTCACACCATGGAAAGCAAATCCCAGGGAGTATAAGGACTCACTCTACCAGAGCTGCTGCCACTTCAGCTGCCTTCCTCAGGGGAGTTCCTATCAAAGACATTTTGGAAGCTGCAACTTGGAGTTCAGTGCATACTTTTTCCAAGCACTACAATCTACCTCTCTACTCTAAGTCTAGGGCAGGCTTTGCTTCTGCAGTCTTGCAGGGTCTTATAGCCGCCCTCTTTATGACCACCTCCCTTTCATTCTGCTTTGGGATTCTACCCTACAGTCATGACTGCAACAGTTAAACACGATGAACATAGTACAGTTGTGTACACTTACCATAAATGTTGATGTTCGAGTGTCTTCACTGTTGCAGTCTGGGTTTCCCTCCCTCCTGTCCCCTCTTATTTTTTCTTTTGTGTGGTTCCTTTTTTCACCCTTCTTCTGAGGTGTATTTGCAAAGGGTGTGGGACCTTACTCATTTTGGAACTTCTGACATCTGGGGCAAGAAAAACTGGAGAACATGGCGTCGGCTGTCAGCTTTGTACTCCTGGCGCTCTGACGTCAGGGAGCATGGCTGAACAGCTGACGCCGGACCCAGACCTTGGGATTCTGGCCAACCGAGGACTGCCTGCTGGCAGGGGAGAACACTACAGTCATGACTGCAACAGTGAAGACACTCAAACATCTACATTTATGGTAAGTGTACACAACTGTACTTTGCTGGCTGTGACATACTAATGGCAGAAGGACTGTATACTGAAAGGCATAATAATGTGGCAAGACTGTTGCACTTGGGGATTGTGCAAACATTCCGGTATTGAAGTGGCTGAAAAACGCTGGAAACATGAGCCACAAAGCATCATAGAAAATTATGAAGTCTACATCACATGGGATCATCCATTACCAACAGTTCAAATGATAGATGTTAGAAAACTGGATATAGTGGTCCATGAAAAGAAGACAAAAGCAGCATCGATCACTGAAATAACTACACCCAGTGACTACAGTGTCTTGTGTACAGAGAGACATAGTCATAAAATATCAAGATTTGCAGGCGCAAATGAGAGCAATGTGAAAGAAAGATACCCAGTCAGTTCCAGTAGTAGTAGGAGCAACAGGTCTTATAAAAAATAATCTACAATACTATTTAGATATGTTACCAATACATATAACCCCGTACGAATTGCTGAAGGAGTCATTACTGGACACATTGCGGGTGCTGAGAAGAGCACTTCTGGCCGACATCAAAGATTGAACAATACTAATTTCAGGAACTTTAATTGTATTTTGACTTAGGAATGGGGACCATTCCTGTCATGATATTAGAAACTGAAAAGATATGGAGAAATTGAAAAAAAAAAACTGAGGATTAACCCTTACATTACTAGATGGGTAGCCCAGTAGCTCACCAACAGAACACACACTGTCAAAATTGATGACTACACCTCCACCAGTAGACTAGTCACCAGTCGAGTACCACCGGGGTCTGTGCTGGGCCCCTTACTGTTTGGCATCTGTTTCTCAGAAGTCCAGGCCAAAGTACACTGCTTCTGGCTCACCAAGTTCACTGACTGCAAACTGGGAGCAATCATTGAGTCCTCCAGCAATGTCAAGATATTACAAAAAGGGCTAACACAAACAAATGATTGGTGCCAAAGCCATGGTGTAAAACTAAATGCAAATAAAATGCATTATTATTCCCTTTGGCAAAAAGGAATTCCCTACAAATTACACAGTTTGATAGCAATCTGAACTTCGATTAGCAAGTTTCCACAGTGGTAAAGAAAGCCTTTTATATAGAGGTATGGGCATCCTCAAAACTGATTACATGTATAGATCTGTAATTGTAGGACAGCATACATGTCTGCTGACCTCACAAGATCCAAACATTAAGAAAGTTTTAAAACTTGAGGAAACCGAGTCTAAGATGACTTCCCTGCCTAGTTTCGCAGAAGCATATCTGTGTCAAGCAGGAATGGAAATCAAACCAGAAGTAGATAAAAATCAGGTAGCAACTGAATGTGCCAAAAACAAAAGAAAGACTATAAGGTGAAGAAGCAGATGAGAAGACGAGAAACGTGGAAAATGTATAAATTTATTTGCAAGTACAGAAAACTCCTGGAACAACCTCATGTTGATAAGGATCTAATGCAGGAATGGTTAAAGAGAGGTGAATTTAAACCAGAAGACAAAAGGTTAATATTGCAGCCCAAGATAGTGGACTGGTTAACAAAGTCGATTCAACATGTCAGAGAAATAGACAAATGCAAGTTTTGCAAAGCAGAATTGGAAACGGTCGCACATCTTGTTGCTGGATGTGATGCTCTAATGGCAGAGGGCCTGTATACTGAAAGGCATAATAATGAAGCAAGCCTGTTGCACTTGGGATTGTGAAAACATTATAGTATTGAAGTAGGTGAGAAGCATTAGAAACATGAACCACAAAGCATTATAGAAAATTATGGTTTATATCAGATGGCATCCCCCCACTACCAACAGTTCAAAAATAAATGCAAGAAAACCAGTTATAGTAATCCAGGAAAAGATGACAAAAAGTAGCATTGATCATTGAAAATGTTACCCCCAGTAATTAGTTTCTTGTGTACAGAGACACAGTCATAAAATACCAGGATTGGCTGAAAGAAACAAGGGCAATGTGGAAGAAGGATACCCAGACAGTTCCAATAGTTTTAGGAGCAATGGGTCTCATTTACACTCCTATTTAGATATGTCACCAATACATGCAACTCTGTATGAACTGTGGAAGGAGTCAATTTTGGGCACATTGCAGGTGCTGCAAAAGCACTTCTGGCTAACGTCAAAGATTGAAGCAATACTAATTTCATGAACTTTAATCATACTGACTTGGGGATGTGGTTCATAACAGTCATGGTACTAGAAACCTAAAAGTCTTGGAGAAATTAAAAAAAAAAGCCAAAAGATGCAGGAAATGTACTAGCAGAGGAATTCAGCTCTTACTTTGCCCTGCTTGTCCCCCTCACCCTCCCCTCAGGAAATAGCATGAAGTGCAACTCCCCATATTATCACTAGAGAACTCCTCAGTGCTCTCTGTAAGGTCAAGAGCACTGCATTGATGGCCTAGACAGTATCCCAAGATGCTTTCTAAGTAGCATGAAACATTGACCTGTCAGGCCATCTGAAATTGCTATTTAACTGTAGCCTTCAAACAGGATTTAAGACTCACAAATTGAGAACAGCTGCATTTATTCCTTGGTATGGCCATCTTTAGACCCTGGGAACTGTAGACCCATAGGTCTCACTAATTTCATATGCAAAGTCATGGAAATGATCAGTAATGACCTAGAAAGCCTACAAACACTGGACCTAACTTAATTTGCTTTCAACAAGGGCAAGTTGTCTACTCTACCTGATGGATGACTTTGAGTAGGTCACCAAAGCAATGGATGAGCGAAAAATAGTTTTACACTACCTACCTTAATCTGGCCAAGGTATTTGACACAATACCCAACTTGAGGTTAGGTATAAATCCTTATGTCATGGTGGATAGGCAGCTAGATCACAGACAGGACCTAGGAAATTCGAATTGGGATATCCACCTCTACAAAGACGCCAGATACAAGCTGAGTCCCTCAGGGATTCGTCCTGAGACTGCCCTTTTTTGGCATTTACTTCTCTGAAGTTAAAACAAATGTTAAGGACCTCTGGATGACTAAATTTGTAGATGATTGCAAATTAGAAGCCGTCATAGAATCCCTCACCAATACTATTCTAAACTAAATGCCACGAAGTGCCTAAAAGTATCCTTTGGGAAGTCATCCACCCCTGGTAACTATCATATTGCAAGACATCCCTAAGAGTAGACCCAGTAAACAGGGACCTGGAGACATACATAGACATCAGTCTATCCTTTGACCATCATGTGTCTACTACAGTAGTGAGAAAACCCATTATGCTGTGCAACTTGTAGACAAAGGTATGACGTCTAAGTCCAAGGAAGTCATAGGTCTGATGAATGCTGAATATAGTGGAACAGTCATTGAGTACAATGCTCCCTTTATGTACCTAACCAGGGACATCCAGCAACTGGAACTGCCACAGAGGTTCCTCACTAAAAGAATACAAGACATAAGTAACATATCCTATGCAGACCGCCTCAAAATCCTATCCCCTGTATTCTGTCTCCTGCAGGCTTTTTGGAGATCATCTACGCCCAGCATACAAGGCGGTGTCAAACTCCACCCTGATGGACCTTCTGCAAATCCACAAAACTAGCACCAGAATTACCCATTCAAAAATTTCTCCCTAACCCAATTCAAGTGCAATTTGGGCAAATGGATGGGGAACAGGAAATTCATCCTTGGTTTGGCAACAATGTCTGTAATGGACACAGGTAGCCTGTAAATGATTCATCTCCCAAGTTCCTGCTTACACTTAACAAAGGTACCAAATCTTGTCAGAGATCTGGGATGTATAGCTAGGGTTAAAAATGCCTTTGTGGTCATTAGCCCAATACACCCCTGTGAATCCAAGTCTAGAATGGCCTCTCCAATCTTTATTCCTATTACCTTGCCCATATATCCTTTTCTTTCTGTCACAGTATGTGCATTTAGATCCCCTTTAATCAACACCAACTCATGTTGTCCTGCTTTATCTAGCAAGGCCGGTAACTGCTGCCTGAATGCGCTACTTTCCTCACTATCATAACCCAACTGTGGAGCATAGGCTGTGATTATGAATACCACCTTCTTCTTACACTGCAGTCTGATTGCCATGAGTCTGTCACCAATTCTGACATCTCACTGTCATCTGAAGGCTGCCTCTAACCACAATTCCCCATGCCATTTCTATTCTGACTCCTACTGAGTAGTAGACTCTGGATGCCAAGTCAAGTGGCTTTGCTGCACTGCCTCTCCACCTTGTATCTTGGATACAGAGGATGTCCAGCCTTTTTCTGCTTGCCATCATGTCATCCACTTTCAAGCTATATCCTGTCAGTGAATCTATATTGAAGATAGCTGTCATTATTGGTAGGTTTTACATCCATCTTTTGCTCACCAGAGCTATCACAGGTAAGCCAATCTGGGCGACTGACATAAAGAAGCCAGGCTTTATGGTGGACACACATTGGCATATAGGAGCACTTGGACCTTCCCCACTGTGTGCATGGGTCCCTGCCATAGGTACAAGTAGACCTGGTCCTTAACCCCACTTATCACCAACAAATTCCCATGCCCAGTTTTGGAGACATTAACCAACGTGACAAAATCATCAAGAGCCAATTTTTACACCATCAAGTCGCTAGCCCTGATGCTGCACACAGATGTTCATCGTGCATTACAGCTGCAGTAATCACATATGGGTTTTCAGCCGGCAGGCGGTCCCTCGGTCGGCCGAATTCCAAAGTCTTGGTCCGGCGTCGGTTGTTGTCGTACTCTTCTGGCGTCAGGAAGGCTAGAGTATAAAAAGACACAGCCGCCATCTTCTCAGTCTTTTTGCTGTGCGGTGCCGAAGCAGAAGCAGTTCGCAAGTGCCGGTCGGCCAGCTCCTGAATTGAAAAAATTTGGAACCAAAGTCTTCATTAAAGCTAAGTACCCGTTAGAATCTTTTCTTGCCTCAGACCGATGTCAGAAAAAGTTAATAATTGTATTTCTTGTGGGAAGCAAATACGCATAAGGATTTCCATTCCTTTGCATACCTTGTTTGGGCCCAGACCACGACGTCTCGGGCTGCCGCTTTTGTGCTACCTTCAATAAACGCACTATCAGCCGCCGGGCGGAGTTCGCCCAGCACTATTTTGGTAAAGCGTTTAATTATAAAATGTCGGATACTCCGACTACCGCTATGTCTAGAAAGCGAAAGAAAAGGACCGCCAGTCGAGAACGCGGTCTCCGACACACCACGCCAAAACAAGCTCCACGTGGTCCGGTTCTCAGTGAGACGCCTTTGCAGTCCCTGACTACCGACGACTCCCTGGGGCGGGTCTTCTGTACCCGAGACCGCTGGTTCTTCGGCCCTTTCCCAGCCTACAACCGAAGCCCCTGCTCATGCCGAGCCTACCAATGTGGATAGATCTACATCCACCCATGGTGTATTTAGGCCTTCATCATCTTTCTCTATGAAGGCTTTCACTAAAGCCAAATCAGCCAAGCAACTTACTAGGCCTGTTACACAAGGCCCAAGACCTGGGCCCACGCCTAAGAAGCACATGCTTAAAATGGCTGAAGACCTTATCACTCTTATCAGAGGCTCCCAGGCCCCTCCGGACAAGAGACCCAGAGTAGAGGAGGATTCCCCTACTTCTGACCAAGAATCCATTCCATCAGAACATTCTGATGCTGAAGAACACTCTTATTCACCTTTCGAGGATTCGGATGCAGAGCAGTCTATTCCTTCTGTATCCCCCCCTGAGGATTTTTCCTTTGGGGAAACCTTACACTCTTTGAGAGAGCACTTCCACTGGGAAGGCCAAGACTTTTCAGACTCCAAGAAAAGGCTTAGGGAATTTCTCTGGTTACCTCAACATAGACCTTTGGCTATTCCTCCTGTTTTGGAGGTATTGGATGATGTCTACTCGGAGGCCTGCCTTAATCCTGATTCTCTGCCTCCTGCACCAGTTAAGCCGGATAGGTATTACAGAGTACCTAATTCTCATCAGTTCCTCTACAAAGGCCATAATGCAGACCCTGAAACTATTTCTCAAGGCCCTAAAGGAATTAAGGCCTCCACGGCCAAGAATCCACTGCCTGCGGAAAGGGAATCTAGATCTCTAGAAAGGTGGGGTAAGAAGGTTTACACCTCGGCTACCCTAGCCATGAGGGCCTTAAACTGCCAGTTTCATATGATTAAATATCAACAATTTCTGTTATCACAATTAAAGACCAAAATGTCACAGCCTGAACAACCAGATTTAAAAGAGTTGCAGGATATGATGCATAGTGCTGAACAAGTGGGTAAGCACACCTTACAATGTGGTTATGATGCCCTAGAGGCCTCCAGCAGATCGGCCGCTACGGATCAGTCATTCGCAGACATGCATGGCTAGGGAACAAAATCTGCCAGACCAGGTGAAAGCAAAATTCTGGATGCACCTTTACATAAGGATGTTCTTTTTGGTGCTAATGCTGAGGATATATTACGTAAAATGGAAGAAAAAGCAAAATCTATGCAAACTGTCAAAGCTTTCTTACAGGTTCAGCCACCAAGGTTCAGCAGGAATTGGCCTTCAAAAAACTGGTCCTTTCCAACCACTGACAAGGCCCAAAGAGGCAGATACAGACGCGGAAGGGGCAGAGGACAACCCCAAGGGTCCTACAGAGGCAGACAATGGCAATCACCAACACCAAGAGGTGGTGACGACAGTGCACAGCAGTACAGAAAGCAGACTCAATGACTCCCTCATTTCCATGCCATGCAAATTTCAACTGGCAGCACCTTTGGGAGGAAAACTGGCACTATTTGCAAACAATTGGCATATTGTCACAACAGACAAATGGATTCTGGACATAATAAACAGAGGCTACAAATTCCATTTTCACACTCTTCCAAAATGAGAGGCATGCCAAACCTACCACAAAATCAAAGGCTGGAGGCACAAGTACCAATTGCAAAGCTCCTAAACCTGAGGGCTATACAAAAGGTACCTCGCACCAACAAGCACAAGGTTTCTATTCAAGGCTTTTTCTGGTGCCAAGAAAAGGAAGCGACTGGAGACCCATACTGGACTTATCCATTCTAAACACATTTCTTCTCGTACCAGAATTCAAGATGCTCACATTACAGCAACTCCTTCCCATGCTGGGCAAGGGGTTTTGGCTGGTAACATTGGACCTCAAGGAGGCATACCTGCATGTCCCAATCAGACAAAGTTGCAGAAGATACCTCAGATTTCTTGCAGGTTCAAACCACTATCAATTCTCTGTATTGCCCTTTGGCTTATCTACTGCGCCCAGAGTATTCACCAAGTGCCTGGCAACAATGATTGCATACTGCAGACTTCAAGGGATACAAATTTACCCTTATCTGGACGACTGCCTGATCCAAGCGGACAGCAAACACGTACTTCTGAAACACCTGGCATATGTGACACGCTTACTGCTTTCTCTGGGATACACCATCAACAAGGAGAAATCAAAGCTAACACCCTCTCAGAAAATAACCTTCCTGGGTGCCAACTTGGACACAAACACCCAGATGGCTTACACCACACCAGAAAAACAAGGGCAACTATCTCATTACTTCAAAATGCTTGCAAAAGTACCAGGCTTACTGCAAGGAAAATCCTGCAGGCTCTGGGATTCATGGCATCTTGCATTCTTCTAATCCCATGCAAAGCTGCACATGAGGAAACTTCAATGGTACCTAAAAATCTATGGTCTCAACACAGTCACAGCTTGGAAGTGGAGATTCCAATAATTCCCTGTCTTCAAAAGGAATTCATATGGTGGGCCCAAGCATGCCAAGTAAACACAGGCCTCCCATTCTGCAAGCCTCAAGCTACACAAGTCATAACCACAGGCGCTTCAGATTACGCCTGGGGAGCGCACATGAAGGACAGGTGCATTCAGGGCAGATGGTCCCAAACAGAAAAGCACCTTCACATCAATCAAAAAGAAATGCTGGCAGTAATAAATGCAATCTCAGCGTTCAGAGAATTCCTGCATCCAGGACAACTGCTCATAAGAACAGACAACACCACAGTAATGTGGTACATAAACAAACAAGGAGGAACTCATTCATACCCCTTGTGCAGACTAACCATGACTCTTTGGAACCTAGCTCTGGAAAGACAAATGGAACTTCAGGCTCAGTATCTGCCAGGAATGGAAAACACACTGGCAGACACTCTGAGCAGGCATATGACAGACCCTCACGAATGGAAGCTACATCCACACGTATTCTCAGAGATTGTTCAAGCGTGGGGAAGGCCAGATATAGATCTTTTTGCCTCCCACAGAAATCATCAATTAAAAAGATTTTGCTCAAGGACCTTCCACCCAAAGGCCTGGAAAGTGGACGCTCTTTCCTTCACATGGACAACTCGGTCAGTTTATGCATTCCCACCACTACCTCTACTGCCCAAGGTACTATTGAAAGTAAGGACAGACAAGCTGAGGATGATACTGATTGCTCCAGACTGGCCGAGACAACACTGGTATCCACTCTTGAGGAGCCTAACACACACTCCTCCGTGGCCCCTGCCTCTAACACCTCTACTGCTGGCCTTGAGAACAATTTCAAAACCCTTCACAGTCAGCTGAAAACTCTCAGCCTAGCTGCATGGAAAATTCCTTAACATCACATCAGACACTACTCTCCAAAGAAGTGCAGGATGTCATTTTGGAGGCCAGAAGACCATCTACTAGAAAAGCTTACTCCGCAAAATGGAAGCGGTTTTGCTGTTGGAATGAAAAATGAGGGCAGGACCCTAGAAAATTGAACCTGCCTCAGATTTTACAGTACCTAGCTGAACTTTTGAGCAATGGACTTTCATTTTCCTCAATCAAAATACATGCCTCAGCAATCTCTGCAGAATTCAACATGGATCCTCCTTTATTCTCACACCCCTCCTACTTACAGTTCCTCAGAGGGGCTAAGAACATAAGACCTCCAAGGAAGCAACCAGTGCCAGCTTGGGACCTTAACTATGTACTGGAAAAATTGACATTGCCTCCCTTTGAACCAGCTGCTTCAACAGAATTACAATATTTGTCCTGGAAAACAGCTTTTCTCCTGGCCATCACTTCAGCTCGTAGAGTATCTGAGTTACAGGCCCTCATGGCGGTGCAGCCATTCCTCATATTCCATCAGGACAGGGTTTCCCTGCGTACCAACCCTTCCTTTATGCCTAAAGTGGTATCTAGGGTAGCCTTAAACCAGGCCATACACCTTCCAACCTTCTACCCTAACCCTCAAAACAAAGGGGAAAGGCTGCTTCACTCTTTAGACATCCACAGGCAACTACGTTATTACTTGGACAGAACCAAATCCTTCAGAAAATCAGATCAACTCCTAGTTTCCTATGCTGTGGGGGGTCAAGGGAAACCTGTAACTAAACAGACCATTTCCAAGTGGATTGGTCACTGCATACGCTTTTGTTATTCCTATCATGGAAAGCTTGTCCCTACTGGTATCAGATCCCACTTCACTAGGGCCACAGCCACCTCTACAGCCTTCCTCAGAGGAGTGCCTACTAAAGATATCTTGGAGGCAGCCACTTGGAGTTCTGTACATACCTTCACAAAACACTACCATCTGCCTTTATACTCCAGAACAAGAGCAGGCTTTGCTACTGCAGTTTTGCAGGGCATTCTAGCTCAACCCAGTTCCGTATAGTACCTACCACCCTATGCATAGCTTTGGGATTCTACCCATATGTGATTACTGCAGCTGTAATGCACGATGAACATAGTACAGTTTTGTACCTACCATAAATGTAGATGTTCGAGGGCTATTACAGCTGCAGTGCAGGTTTCCCACCCTCCTTCCCCACTTGGTTAGACCTTGGGGTTTGAATATCTATTCATACCTGCTGACTGGGTTATCCTGCTATGTTTTATTTGCTTACTTTTGTGTATTAGACTTATGTATGTATTGCCTTCCTTTTGGGGGCACCTGACATCTGGGGCAAGAAAGACTGAAGAAGATGGCGTCGGCTGTGTCTTTTATACTCTAGCCTTCCTGACGTCAGAAGAGTACGCGACAACAACCGACGCCGGACCAAGACTTTGGAATTCGGCCGACCGAGGGACCGCCTGCCGGCTGAAAACCCATATGTGATTACTGCAGCTGTAATAGCCCTCGAACATCTACATTTATGGTAGGTACAAAACTGTACTTTTTTTGTAAATTCCTCCACTTCATTGCTAGAATCTCCTTGTGTTCTGACTGAGAGTGCTTCTCTAACAATCTAGAAATATAGAACTGATAAGTATATCTTTTGGCACTTCCACTGTTCAGAGTTCTGCACTGTCTATTTTTGCGTGACTGAATTATTTATATATTTGCTGGCATTGTTTTCTGATCTGTGCTGAAACTTCCTACCCTATTGCTGTTGTGTTCTTAAAGTTGGTGACTTTTGCAGTTGCCCGCCCCTACTGTAAATCTGATCTGGGACACTCTTCCCAGTCCCATCTCTTTAGCTCATTCTACCTAATACAGAGATAATTTGGGAAGGCAAAACCCCTTAGTCCCTTAACCTTAAATTATCTTGTGTTCCTGCTCTCTTTTTTTCTTTATATAAAAAAGACACTTTATTCAGCTGCTTATAGTTTTCTAATTTGTGTTTCTTCCTACTACTCTGTTACTTCATCTTGCTTTACTTTTTCCTGCTATTTGCTGCCTGTTCTCTAAAGTGTTCAACTGCGTCTTTTCTGTTGCATTTATTACTTCTTGTTTATAGCCTGTCGAATCTGTTGTGTTATTCTAAGCTCTTAGTTTTGGTTTAGGCACTTGGGCTTTAGGCCCACCACTTGGCTCTCCCTGGCCTTTCTCCCTCAGATTCTGACAAATATGGATGGACAATTTTCTACAGCTTCTCCTGCCAGTCTACTTGATATGGGCATCCTGTGACAGTGTAACAACTGCCTCATGTACACGGACAACCATCTACTACTACCACCTAGGAACACAATTAGTGAGAGATGCAATTACATTATGAACCTGGAGTCCAAGCTGTCTCCACCTCAAGCCAGTATATCTGGCACTAAGAAAGTTGTCAGCACAATCACTACACCTCAAACACCACCCACACCTACATAATACACACCTACATATGCGGAGGTACTCCACATAAACATACCCAAACAAAGGAGACCTCAGAGGCAAAAACACACGTGATCTCCACAGCCCTCCATACCACATACCACGTATAGTCCACACACTTGTGCCTCACAACCACTAAGGCTTCACCATAAACCCAACATAGGATACTCCATTGTGAAATACACAGATGTGCCTCTCATCAGGCTGGATAAGGAGAAAGTCACGGTTAGTTGTCTGTCAGGTGCCAGAATCCACCATATCACACACACACTCAAGTCTCTCAACAACAGGTACTGTTATGACTCTGTCATAGTCCATGTTGGCATGAATGACTTAAGACATACCTCTATGGACTGTATGAAGAGAGACATGATTGAGTTCACTGATTGTCTCCCAGGCAGGTTTGTCCCTAGCCTTAAGCAGCATTCTGCCATCACCCAGAATGATGCCTCAATACAAACAGAACATGACTTCAACAATTGG